>NC_073272.2:104800378-105103409 GCF_029289425.2 Pan paniscus | reverse complement strand
ACTTGGACACAGGGAGGGGAACAACACATACTGGGGGCTGTTGTGGGACAGCAGGTGGGGGAGAGCATTAGGAAAAGAGCTAACACATGCTGGGCTTAATACTTAGGTGATGGGTTGACAGGTGCAGCAAACCACCATGGCACACGTTTACCTATGTAACAAACCTGCACATCCTGCACATGTAGTCCAGAACTTAAATTTAAAAAAAAAGTAATAAAAAAACTGCATCCCTCAACTGAGTCTGACAACATGCAAAAGAAACAACAAACTCTAGTACCTAGGAACATAAAATTCACAATCAACAACATCAAAAGAAGTAAAAAAAATGAGCATAACCACAAGAAAAATCAATCAATAGAAACATATTAAAATCCAAATTATAGAATTAACACACAAGGACAGTAAAGCTGTTATTATAAAAATATTCAATATATTTAAAATCATAAAACATGAACATGAGGAAAGACAGGAGATATGTAAAAAGATACAAGCAGAATCTCCAGGAATTAAAAATACAATATCTGAAATGAAATTGTATTATTTAGGATGAGTTTACCAGTAGATTAAACACTCCAAAGGAAAAAAAAATAGTGATCTAAAAGGAATCATACAGAAGGACGAAAGACTGAAAAAGGTAAATGTGTTGGTGTGATGATATAAAAAATGCTATATACATTTCATTTAATTGGAGCTCCAGAAGAGGAAAGAATGAGGGAATAAAAAACATTGAAAAAAAATGATGATTGAAGATTTCCACATTTCTCAAAACCTTTAGTCATATTGCTGAACACCAGTGATCAAGACTCTCAAAAGAAGATAAAAAAGACATAATATTCAGAAATTATGCAAGACACAATATGGTAGAGCATATTTTAGCTGCTGATAAAAAGGCTGTCAACCTAGAATTTTATAGTCAGCAAAATGGTAAATATTTGCATAAATTCCAGGTTTTCTTTCCTCCTATTTAATGCTTTTGAAGACAATTGACTATACAAAGCAGAAACGACAACATATCAAGTGAGACAAGAAAAAAAAAAAAACAGAAACAACTATGTACTGTCTTCAGGAAACATGTTACACATAAAGAAATAAAGCTTAAAAATAAAAGGATGAAACGAGACATACCATAAAACACAAATTTTGAAAAAGCTGCAATGATAATATTAGTATCACACAAAATAGATTTCAGAGCAAGGAATATTATCAGCGATAAAGGAGGGCATTTCATGATGATAATATAATCATTTCATTAAGGGAACATAACAAGTCTAACCTTCATTCACTAAATAATAGAGCTACAAAACAGAAAGTAAAAACTAACAGAATGGAAAAGAGAGATAGACAAATCCACCATTTCAGATGGAGATTTCACAATCTTCTCTCAGATAAATAGAACAAGTAGACAAAAAATCAGAAAAAAAATAGAAGACTTGAACAACGTATTCAACTAACTTCATCCAGCTGATATTTTAAAATTTCTCCACACAACAGCAGCACCTTCTTTTCAAGTGCAGATGGAATAGTCACCAAAAGGACCATATTTAGAACTGTAACAACATACTTCTAAATAATCTATGGGGCAAAGGAGAAATCATAAGACAAATTAGAGAGTATCTTCACCTGACCTGAATTAAAATGAAAAACATGTCAAGGTTTGTATGATACAGCAAAAGCAGTACTTAGAGTGAAATTTACATATTAAACGATTATATTATGCAGAGTTCTCAAATCAATGATTTAAGCTTCCATCTTGAGAAACTAGTAAAAGAAAAATAAAGTAAACCCCAAGTAAGAACAAGGAATGAAAGAATGAAGAGCAGAAATAAATGAAACAGAAATCAAGAAAATAAATTAGTAAAACAAATTTTTGAAAAGATAAATGTAATTCATAAAACTCTAGACATACTGAAAAGGAAAAAGAAGAAGAAACATAATTTATATGAAACAAGAAAGAGGAGATATCACTACATAGTCAACAGGCACTAAAAGGATGGGATGTTATAAACAACTTTATGCTAATAAATAACAACTTAGATAAAATAGTCAAATTCTCTGAAAGATGCAAACTAACAAGGCTTATGCAGAAAAACCAGATAACCTGAGTATCCTTGCATCAATTTAAAAAATTGAATTCTTGGCCGGGCGCCGTAGCTCACGCCTGTAATCTTAGCACTTTGGGAGGCCGAGGCAGGGGGATCACGAGGTGAGGAGATCGAGACCATCCTGGCTAACACGGTGAAACCCCGTCTCTACTAAAAATGCAAAAAATTAGCCGGGAGTGGTGTCACGCACCAGTAGTCCCAGCTACTCGGGAGGCTGAGGCAGGAGAATCGCTTGAACCTGGGAGACGGAGGTTGCAGAGAGCCGAGATCACACCACTGCACTACAGCCTGGGCGACAGAGCGACATTCCGTCTCAAAAAAAAAAAAAAAATTTTGAATTCTTAGTTAAAACCTTCCCACAAAGAAACCTTCATACCTAATATGGCTCCATTGGTTAATTTCCCTAAAATTTAAGAAAAAATAATACCAATTATGTTCAAATTCTTCCAAAAATAGAAGAGAAACGAGAACTTCCCAACTTATGAAGTCCGTATCACTGAATTTCAAATCCAGAAGGAGATATTTCAAGAAATAAAAAGTACATATCAATATTGCTTATGATCATACACACATAATTTAACAAAATGAATTAAAAGTGTATTAAAATGATATCTCATGACCACGTGGGATTTATGCCATGCAGTGTTATTACAACACTGTGAAAATCAATAAGAAATTCACTATAAGAACAGACCAAAATATATTAAAAAATTAATATATACATAAAGTCATTTAATACAATTTAATACCCTAATGATTTAAAAAATAAAACACCTCTCAGCAAACTGGGAAACTTCCTCAACCTGATAAATGGCATATATAAAAAATCTACAGCTAACCTTATACTTGACAGTAAAAAGCTGAAGGCTTCTCCCCTAAGAAATGATATTTTCAGTAGCATAAAAATATAAAATAATTAGAAATATATTTAATAAAACATGTTATTTTATATACTGAAAACTATAAAACATGAGAGCAATTAAAGATTATTCAAATAAATGGAGAAATATATCTTGTTCTTGGAGTGGAAGAGTTACTGTTAACAGGTCAATTCTCCCCAAATGGATCTATAGATTCAATGCAATTCCAGCCAAATTTCAAGTAGGTTTTTTAATTGTAGAAATTGACAAGCTGATTCTAGAATTTGTAGGAAATACAAAAGACTTAGAAGAGCAAAACAAAATTTTGAAATAAATTGGAAGACATAAAATATTATATTTTAAGTTACTCTATAAAGTTACAGCATTCAAGACAGTGTGATATTTACATCAAGACAATATTGATTTTAGTGATGGTTACACAACTGACCATTATCAGAACTTATCTAAGTTTATACTTAAATATGTGAATTTTATTGTGTGTAAATTATTCCTCAAAGAAGCTGGGGTAAAATTTGCAACAAATATGGCAGATGAAGGGATTATATCCTTGACATATACAGAAATAGTATAAATTAATAATGCAAAAATTAACAACCCAAATCAAAAGCTGGCAAAGTAACTGAGTAGACAACTCAAGAAAAAACACCAGTATCATCCTATCAAACTAAATCTTAACCCAAATCAAATAAATAAAATGATAATAATTGGAATCCTATTTTCAATTTAAAATATTCACATACATGTATGTTCTAGATCTTGGATTATATGGTGAGATAAACAATTTTATATACTGCTTGGATGGTTGTAAGATTATACAGACTTTCTGGAAAGCAGTATAACAATGTCATCAAGAGGCTTAACAAATATACTCTCATTATTATCATAATATTCATATTTTAGACCCTACTTCAAGGAAATAGCAGAGGTGTAGTTTGAAATTTATATACAATAATAATCATTATGTTATTGAAAAATTAGACACAGCCTAAATGTCCAAGAAAAGTGGAAAGATTAAATAAATTATGGTATATTCAAGTGGTTAAAGAACACACATTATCCAGTTTGCTTGTGAAGGATGTTTAACTACATGGAAAATGTTCATAATAAACTATTAAATGAAATAGGAATAAAAGATTAAATATACAGTTAAATCTCAAGTTCATGATCTGTATTTATAATTACATATGAAAACTGTCCAAAAATATAATGAAATATTAACATCTACTGTCTTTAAATTCTAGAAGCATAGGTAATTTTTAATTTCTTCTTCATTATTGATATACCTTCTAAATTTTCTATAAAGAACACTTGTGATTTTTATAATTAGCATATACATAACTATCAATATCATTTTTAAAGTGCAGAAATGAACCTAATTTTTAGTGTGATGTTTAGGCTGTGGAAAGAGAAATTGCATGAGTGTAGCAATACAGTCAAGCCCAGAATAACTGTGTGAAGTTAATCCCCTTTATAGTTTATCTACAGCAGATGGTACATCCTAGATTCTGGGTTAAGCCCTTGCTTCTAGGTTCTCTTCACTATGCCAGTTGGTGTGTATCCAGGGACTTCCAACTACTTCAGATATTAGTCTGAACAAAAACTAAGGTGAGTCCACAGAAGAAAAAAATATTACAGAATGTGTTTCCAAGCCGAATGTAAATTACTTAGAATTATGCCTAAGCCCCTTTAAATTATGTTACTCTTCTCCCTCCTACTCAGCATGGGAAATTAAGAGATTTTCTAAATTTATTTTTTAAAATTTCCGTACAGTGTTTTAAGTTTTATAAAATTGGCCCAGTGAGGCCGAGCAGAATTCATTCTAAAGCAATCAAATTAAAAGAGCTGCCAATGCCTCCTAGGGATTCTTTCTCTGCTGTACTCTCTGAGCATCCTTTCCTGGAGGAGCCTCAAGGTCTTGGTTTGATAATTCTTTGGTTTGACAGATTTGTTTGTTTGTCCTGTCCTGCAGAGCCATTAGGTACTAATGTGAAATCTGCTGCTGGCTCTTAGAATTCAGGCTATTCTGTTATTGTTGTAAATGATCCTGCATTAGCAAAATCCCCAGCTGTCCCTAGGGTTGATAAGTGAGTCAAGGTGACTGCCCTGGGTCCCTGGTTAAGGTAAATGGGGGATACATGTTGTTGGCAGCTGTACAGTCATTCAGCTGGTGGACACAAAGGAAGTGGCCTTCACCAAAGTATGCAAAAAAAAAAAAAAAAACACGTGAGGTTCACTTAACATCAGTTTTCAGCCTTCCTCCTCCCACTAGCACCAAGGCATAAACACGGCCTAGGAATATATTTCTCCAAGTCTATTTCTTTATATATAACGGAGGCTGCCCATTTAAAATCTCTTTTCCATTTCTTTGAGCCTGATTTCACTCGATGCAAATGTGCGATTTGGGGCAGGAAAGCACACAAGATGATTTGTTATCAATGCTCCACTGAATAGCCTTAACAATATCACAGATTTATCTACCAACACATCTACTGAGTGTGGAGTGTAAAGATGGTTTTACCTGAACAATTTACTCGCAATAAAGAAGTTGTGAAAGCAATTTGTGCTACAGTGTTTCAGACAGAGAGCAATACGGGTCCTGTTCATTGGTGTGCATGGTAAGACAAAAGAATAAGAACTCGGCTACAAGGACTATCTTGGCCTCTTAGCTACCAATGTCTGTTGGGATACGACAGCCATCCCAAATCATGTATCTTGGGCTTAGAAAGGGAGTCTAACATTTTGTTTTGAAGCATTTTATCATCCTATTGATGTTCTGGGGCAATATGGACTAATGGATAATAGGTGGTATTATATAGAGCCAGAATTGAGTACTGGCTTCATATCTTCATACTTACGTGATCTTGGGCAAGTTAGTGTTACTCTTTGGGCCTTGGTTCTTTATCTATTATATGGAGTAGGAATACCTATTGCACAGATTTCTTGTGAAGAATAAATGTGATAATAGAAGGCAATTAGCTTAGTATCTGTCTCATAATAAAGTCTCAGTGGTTGTTAGTAGTAGTGTAAATGGTAAAAGCAGTAGTAGAATTGTTATTGTTTATTAATAACAACAATAAATTTAGTATTATTTATTCTCAGCCTGATAAATCAGTGATCACTAAATACAGATTACTGAATCCATGGTAGAGCACAGCTTGCTAATGTTGCATATAAAGAAAATATGTTGCATATGTTTATATATTGCATATAAAGAAAAATGTTGCATATAAAAGAAAATATGCTTGGTTTTATATATTTTTCTAATTTAAGACACTTTTAAAACTTTTAACCATGATCTTTATTTAAAGTTTTGTTTTCCTCATGTAAATTTAATTTTACAGGTTGCAAAATCACCATAGGGTTGGTCTTTTTTTCTTGAAAGTGAAACTAAAGTCACTGGTATGACAATACAGACAGAAAAATTTAGTTGCAGGGAAAAATATCACTCTATTTAGCACTGATATTCCCAAAGGTAAAGCGTAAATGTAAGTAGGTAGCACTGATATTCCCAAAGGTCAAGTGTAAATGTAAGTAGGGAGTAGAACTTTTTCCAGCAAAGGAAAGCTCATGCACAAGACATGCAAGCCAAACAAAAGTCAGGAATCTAGCAATACCAAGTCTACCTCTAACATTATTCCCAGGGGAGATGGCTGAATACTTCAGTAGCTAGAGTTTCCATCCAATATGATTCAATTCCTGAAGAGAAAGAAAGCTGTCAACATAAAATGGATCTCAATTACAAGATAGCTTCACAACATGGACCTTCAGGGCAACATAGACTCATTATTTTATTCATTTATTCAACAAATATTTATTGATCGCATGGCTTTAGAAAAGCATTAAGGCAGGGGTCCAGTCTATCTACTATGGAAATCACTAATAGATTTTCAGTGTATCTTATTAATCCTACTGATAGGAACAGTATGAGCTTGTGTGATAAGTATTGGCACTAGAGTTTAGTCTCTGTTCCCTTTGTAATTATTAGTGGTGCACTTTCAAGGGGCCAAGAGCTTTAAAGGCATCTTACCATACACTGAGCTCCAAAAACACTTGCGTCAGGGTTTTCTTGGTTTCTCTGTCTCCTTATCTTTGGTATTCAGAGTTTTAGGAGGTAAATTTAAAAAGTAAATAATCCTATCCCATTGAGGCATTTCTTCAGAAAAAATATTAGTCACAGTGATTTAAAGGGATTTAAAGCATAATTAAAGGTACTTGTAGAAAAATGTCAATTTAAATATTAAAATAACAGACCAAGCTGAGCAGTCATGATCCTTGTCTTATATAACCCTTATGTTTGACATATCACTTAACTTTGAACACAGTAAGTGACCCCCTCCTCCAAAATCTGTAGTTTGTTTTACAAACTATCCCCAATGTGAGACAATACTGTATATTTATTGATCTATAAGCATGTGCATGGAAGCTAGTCAAAAGAACTTACAGCCTTTTTGCTGTTACAAATGATTATAAAGTATGCATTGGACAAAAGACCAAACACCGCATGTTCTCACTCATAGATGGGAATTGAACAATGAGAACACATGGACACAGGAAGGGGAATATCACACTCTGGGACTGTTGTGGGGTGGGGGGAGGGGAGAGGGATAGTATTAGGAGATATACCTAATGCTAAATGACGAGTTAATGGGTGTAGCACACCAGCATGGCACATGTATACATATGTAACTAACCTGCACATTGTACACATGTACCCTAAAACTTAAAGTATAATAATAAAAAGAAAGTGAAAATTTTCCTACAAATGGGAACATCTTGAACTCTTCAAGGCTCACATAACTTCAGAACAATAGAAACCACATTTTTGACCACGTAAGTACTACCAAAGAAAGGGAAAGAGATGGGATTTGGTGAGGTGAGTGGCAAAGTGTGGTAAGTAAGGGGAGAAACTATTATATTCCAGGACTTTACACTTCTTCAATATAGGGTAATGGGTGAGGGTTGTAGGAGGGTGAGGGCATGCTTTCTCATGGATCAGTATAGTCTGGAAAATATGCTGTCAATTTTGGCTGAGGGAAAATATGTCTAATATTTAAAAAAGAAACTAAGCTATCAATCAAATTAATCACAACAATATTATTGAGTGTCTACTAATTGGGAGGAAAAAGAAAGCCAAAGAGATAGATTCTCTTTGATACAACTATAACCTTGATGAGGTGGCAGAACATACACAGTCTTTGGTAAATCTTATAACATACTGTGTTAGTGCCATTATCATTTAGCACGAAGGCAAAGATGTGACTTTAGAGTTATAAGGGAAGAAATTATCTGGTTCAATCCTTTTACAAATTGCTCCAACAAGCAATATTCAATGACAATATTAAGGTAAATTTTAGGAATGCTTTTACTGGCAATTATTTCTGGAAGTAATTTTCCAGTAGTATCATATAGGCCCATTTTTAAAAGATGGTGAAATTTTTAGTTTTCAGATCCATTATCAGCTACTAAAATATTCAGCTGTTTCTCCCAGGAATAATGTTAGAGGTGGACTCTTGGTATTGTCAGCTGTCTGATTTTTACTTGGCTTGCATGTCTTGTGGATAAGCTTTTAATTGTGGGAAAAAGTCCTACTCCCTAGTTACAATAACACTTGACATTTGGGAATATCAATGATAAAATAGAGTAATTTTTTTCCCTGCAACTAACTTTTCATGTCAGTCTTGTCATACCAATGACTTTAGTTTCACTTTTAAGAAAAAAGTGCAAACTTTATGGTGATTTTTCAACTCCTAAAATACACTTACATGAGGGAAACATGAAATGCTCTGCCTATACTAGGGACCTGATAGAATTTTGATGAATAAATGAATTTTTGATAGTTGTATTCTCTAATCATATAGTTGGCTTATATATTCTGCAATATTTTCACATGATCTGCTACTTCTGCAGCATTCCTGCAGTTTTTCCTATTAACCCTAACACTGACCAGGTAGTAGGGTCATGTAGGTGTTGCACATAAGTGTTCTTTCATATAACTATGTCTTAGTTCCCTAGAAGAATATAAGTTCTTCAAAGAAAATGACTGGGCAAAGCGTTCTGAATACCCCCAAGGTGACCAGTATGGGGATGTGCTTGTAGAGCATGAGAACACTATATACTGCTGACCTATTGACTTACTAAAAGTTCGGCACATGCACACCTACAACCCTCTGATCATTGACAAAGATAACAAAAATAAGCAATGGGTAAAGGACTCCCTATACAATAAATGATGCTGGGATAACTGGCTAGCCATATGCAGAAGATTGAAACTTGACCCCTTCTTTACACCATTCACAAAAATCAACTCAAGATGGATCAAAGACTTAAATGTAAAATCCAAAATAATAAAAACCCTAGAAGACAACCTACACAATACCATTCTAGATATAGGAATGAGCAAAGATTTCATGAGGAAGGCGCCAAAATCAATTGCAACAAAAGCAAAAACTGACAATGGGATCTAAAAGAGCTTCTGCCCAGCAAAAGAAACTATCAACAGAGTAAACTGACAACCTTCAATATAAGATAAAATATTTGCAAACTATGGATCTCACAGAGGTCTAATATCCAGTATGTATAAGGAACTTAAATTTATAAGCAAAAAACAACCCCATTAAAAAGTGGGCAAATGACATGAACACATGAACAGATACTTTTCTAAAGAAGACATACATGTGGCCAACAAACATGAAAAAAAAGCTTAATATCACTAATCGTTAGGAAAAATGCAAATCAAAAACCACAACGAGGTACCATCTCACACAAGTCAGAATGGCTATTATTAAAAAGTCAAAAATAGCAGATACTAGCAGGTTGTGGAGAAAAGGAAACACTTATACACTGCTGGTGGAAATGTAAATTAGTTCAGTCATTGTGGAAAACAATGTAGCAATTCCTCAAATAACTAAAAATAGAACTACCATTCCACCCAGCAATCCCATTACTGGGTATATACCCAAGGTAATATAAATTGCTGTACCATAAAGACACGTGCATGTGTATGTTCACTGCAGCACTATTCACAATAGCAAAGACATGGAATTAACCTAAATGCCCATCAATGACTGACTGGACAAAGAAAATGTGGTACATATACACCATGGAATACTATGCAGCCATAAAGGAGAATGAGATCATGTCTTTTGTGGGAGCATGGACGGAGCTGGAGGCCATTATCCTAAGTAAATTAATACAGAAACAGAAAAGCAAATACTGCATGTTCTCACTTATAAGCTAAATGATGAGAACACATGGACACATAGAGGTGAACAACACACAATGGAACCCATTAGAAGGTGGAGGGTGGGAGGAGGGAGAGGATCGAAAAAATAACCAATGACTACTAGGCTTAATACCAGGGTGACAAAATAATCTGTACACCAAGCCCCCATGACACAAGTTTACCTATATAACAAACCTGTACTCCTGAAATTAAAAATAAAAATTAAAAAAGTAAATTAAAAAATTAAAAGTAAGAAGAGAGACTCACAGCTTTTACTGTTGGAACTG
This sequence comes from Pan paniscus, assembly GCF_029289425.2. Lineage (NCBI taxonomy): Eukaryota > Metazoa > Chordata > Mammalia > Primates > Hominidae > Pan > Pan paniscus. Next base: position 105,092,917 of record NC_073272.2, on the reverse strand, counting down.
CAGGTTTATTTCAGGTGATGACAATATTTTGGATGAAATAATATACTGACTTATGACACAAATAAATAATTTTGCAAAAAATAAGTTTGGCATATATATTCAGAAGATTTAGTAATGCTTGATTGATTCCTCACCTACTTACATATCTTTAATTCTAACTTTTCACTAATGGGTGATTTGCTTAATATCTCTAAGAGTTAGAAAATGTTTTAATAAGTTGTACCCATTAGCATGTTGTATAGAATGCTGCTTTTTCCCACCACATATCTGGCAATGTATACTGCCGCAATCTCACAAAATCATACCATCTGCTATAGAGAAAAAAAAAGGTCAGGTTTCTACCAAGTCTACGTAACACTATTATCTTACTTCTCTAAACACAGCATTAACATAGAGCTGACTGTGTATTCAAGTGCTGTCACAGACAGCAAAAGGACCATTCAACACTCCACAAAACCACTTGCTATCTAGCTTCCCACTGGACCTCCAGTGATTTCTGCCTGATGGAAAAGAAAATTAAAACATGTTCCTCTTAGTTGATCCTACTAAAGAAAGACAGCTCTGGGAAAGCTAGTGTCATTGAGCTGTGAATCACATTCTCAGACATGTGATTATCATCTAAAGTCCAAATGTCAGCTCTTTTTGGAATAGCCTGGCTGACAGTGACCTGAGAGACTAAAGATGGGACTGTCCCATACAGAGCTTGCTTGGCCTGATAGCCTGGAGCTGCAGTGGGTCTCCTCCTATATCTTCTTCCTCTCCCCTGCAGATTCCCTCCCCTTAGCATAATAAACACAAGCAATTCTTTCCTATCCTCAAGAAACACTCCCTTAAGAGTTCCTCTAACTAGTACCTTCTCCAGTCTTTGACAGAAATATTACTTGAAAGATTAGCTTATATTTACTGTTTCCTTTGCCATCCTCCCCAGTCACTGCTTTCACTAAGGTCACGAGTGAACTCAGTATTTACAAACCCGATGAATAATCTGTCATGATATTTCTTTATAACTTGATCTCTCTTAGACATTTGACATTCCCTCTTAAAATTTTATTTTCTCTTAGCTTTCGTGATGATTCTAACTTGTTTTCTTTTTAACTTACTCATGGGCAACTCCTTTTCAATATCCTTAGTGGTCTTCCCATTCTTCTTCATGGGCTTCCTCTGCTATTGTATAAATACTGGTGTTCCTCCTGTGCTCATCCTTGCCTTCTATTGTTCTTAGTCTATAGAGTTCTTCTGAATGATTTATTCTAAAACACAGCCTAAATTGCTAGTTATATAAGATAACTTTCAAGTCTATATCCTTGCCTCATAACTCTTAATTTTGTTTCAGATATATGTATTCTACTTGCCTAAAAAATATTTCTACCTGGATGTGTCACAAGCATATCATATTCAATAGCTATGAAACTGAACCAATCTTATTTCCCTAAAATTTTTCCCCCTTTCCTATATTCCCCCTCTCTGAGAATGGTACCACTACCCATTTGGTTTTTTAAGTCAGAAATCTGAAAGTCATCTCACACTCCTCCCCTTCCCTACCAACATCCATTCACCCATTCACAAAATCACATTGCTTCTTCTTTCTTGGTAACATTAGCATGAGTTTCCTTCAACTTCAATCTTTCTTTATTCTTACCATCTAAATTCAGACATTCATAATTTCTTTCCTGCATAACAATACTTTCCTAATTGATCTCTGTCCAATCCATCTGCCACACTGATATCAGAGGGAATCATGTAAGTCCACTGAATTAAAAAACCCTCCAGTCAGGTACAGTGGTTCACACCTGTAATCCCAGCACTTTGGGAGGCTGAAGCAGGTGAATCACTTGAGCCCAGGAATTTGAAACCAGTCTAGGAAGCATGGCAAGACCCTGCTTCTTCAAAAAATACAAAAATTAGCTGGGTTTGTTGGTGCATGCCTGTGGTCCCAGCTACTCATGAGACTGCAGTAGGAGGATTGCTTGAGCCCAGGAAGTTGAGGCTGTAGTGAGCCGTGATCACACCATTGCACTCCAGCCTGGGTGACAGGAGTGAGACCTTGTCTCGAAAACAAACAAATAAATAGACAAACAAACCAACCTTCCATGGTTTCTCACTACTCTCAGGATAAAGTTTAAACTCAGCTAAGTGTACAAATCTCTTCATGATATGACCTCTCTCCACTCCACTAGGTTCATCTCTACCACTTCTTCACATCTAAACTTTTCTTCAACAATATCAAAATATGTTCAATTACCGCAAAATAAATAAATTGATGTAATATGAATAACATTTTGATGCACTGTAGTATAGGTCAGCACACTTTTTTTGTAAAGGGCCAAATAGTAAATAATTTATACTTTGCAGGTCATACAAATAGAACTGTTACAACACTGCCATTGTAGTGCAAAAATGGTCATAAATAATCCATAAACTAGATGAATGTGCATAACTGTGTTCAAATAAAACTTTATTTACAAAAACAAAGACTGATCATACTGGTTCCTTAGGTCATCATTTGCTGACTCTTGAACTAAAAGACTATATGCTATGTTAAGGAATTCTGCTTTGAATCCTTTTATAGAACTAAGCACTAATCTTGGTTCTTGTGTCAATTAGAATTTTTCAAAGTTGAGTTTACTTAAAATAAGTTATACCTGTACTTAAGATAATATATAAAAGTCATCACCATCCTCAGAAGGATCTAAAACCAAATAGTAATTAATTTTCATCCATGAACTATCTTCCTGGCCACAAAACTGATTTAGGCTTTCGTATGCATTCCATAAATCTATACTTTCACTTAGAAAATAAACAATCTTCTAGGAATTCTTTGCTTCATTGGATTTGACAGTTTCACCCACTCTTGCAGACCTTTTCTTTTCCCTGATGCTAAAGTTTCTTGTAAATAATTTTCTATCTGTTTCTGGGTGTTTGTGGTTCCAGAGCATGGAGGGGTATTCAGAATTTAATACATATTGGACATGTCGGGGAAAAATTGATGTCACTAAATCTCTATTACCTATTATATAATTAGGTACCAGACTGAGTGTCTTTACTCTGAAGAAGAAGTGAAAATGGACATATTTGGAACATCTTCGTTTCTATTAATAGTTGTAAAATTTACAAAAACCTGACATTGAAATCTGATCTAGACACTGATCATTAAGGAAGGCTTTTTTTTTCTCTTTAGTAGAAGAGAGAAAATTAGAGGCAAAGCAGGGTTTTAATCCTATACATAATTTTGAGTAGGTATCTTTGGATTAGTTCTTGTGGGCCTCTTCCAGGCCTCCCCTACCATACCATCAAATTACCAATTAGTAGACATGTTTTATCATCAATGCTCTTATCTCTCAATGCTCTCATGTACAGAAACAGATCTGATAGGCTTAGTGTGTTAATTATTTTAGGTAACATTCCATTTGAACTAAGGCAATGTTCTTCAAGAATAAGTCAAGTAAAAATAAATTATTATCAAGAAGGGATCACACATGAAGCCATTATCATCCATATCTCAACCACAGTATGAGATTATCAACCATAATATGAGATTATTACCCTCATGTGGATGAGGGCAACAGAGGACAGTGGAGCCACAAGAAGAGAAGGAGCCTAGATCCTTCACAACATGGATTGACTGTATCAGCTCTGGACTACTTACATATTGACTAACATGAGGGGAAATATATGTTTCAATCTTGTTTAAGACACTAGGCATTTAGTTTTCTTTGTTATCACAGCCCAACCTCCTATGTCATAACTAATTGGAATAATTTATAATCATCATTATCATTTATCAATATAAAAAGGACCTAGCTTATGTTTCAAGCTATCAAAAAGACTTATAATTTAGAAACTTGGCTATGAAATACTTTTAGGATTTTATTAAATAGATAGCCATATGTATATGTCTGGGAAATATAGATGGTTATGTATAAACTGAGCCAGTTCTCTTCTTACTGGGTCTCAGTTTCTTCATCTATAAGATAGGGAATTAAACCACATGATTTCTAAAGCTCCTTCCATCTATAAAGGTTATGATTCTAAGGTTCTATAGGCTTTTCTGTATTTTTGGATTTGAATGATTTGGTAAGATCAATCAAGGAAAAAGAATGGGTTTTGCATTTACTTCTATCTTGTCAGAGTGAATTTTTGGTTCTAAAGTGGTGCTGAAGATAAGTATTCTCCCTCCCCAATTCCTACACATTCTCCTCCCTTTTCCTCTTTCATAGATGATACCTGAAGTGCACTTAAGCTCAATAGGGCAAGGCCATCTCCAAATGCATGGCATTGTGATCACTGCCATGTTCTTCTCCTCTACTTCAATTCACAATCTTCCTCTTTCATATCAAATATCTTCCTTTCTGATGCAAACATGTATAAAGGGGGAATAGAAAGTGCTAACCTGCTTAAAAGTGGGAGGTAGAATGGTTGGTCTCATGACATTGCTTCAAGCCTTGAATCTATGATTAGTCTATCACTACTACACTTAAAGAGAATAGGCCACTGATAATTTAAAAATAACAAAAAATAGATGTTGGTGTGGATGTGGTGAAAAGGGAACACTTTATACTGCTGGTGGGAATGTAAACTAGAACAACCACTGTGGAAAACAGTATGGAGATTCCTTAAATAAATAAAAGTAGAACTACCATTCAATCCAGAAGTCCCACTAGTGGGTATCTACCCAAAGGAAAAGAAGTCATTATATGAAAAAGTCACATACACATACGTATTTATAGCAGCACAATTCACAAATGTAAAAATATGGACCAACCTAAGTGCCTATTAACCAACTAGTGGATATACATCATGGAATATTACCTAGCCATAAAATGGAACAAAATAATGGCCTTTGCAGCCATTTGGATGGAGATGGAGGCCATTATTCTGAGGAAGTAACTCAGGAATGGAAAAGCAAATATTGTATGTTCTCACTTATAAGTGAGAGCTAAGCTATGAGGATGTAAAGGCATAAGAATGTTATAATGAACTCTGGGGACTCAGGGGAAGGTGGGAGAGGAGCGAGGGATAAAAGACTACAAGTTGGGTACAGTGTACACTGCTCAGGTGAAGGGTACACCAAAATTTCAGAAATCACCACTAAAGAACTTATCCATGTAACCAAAAACTACCTGTACTCCAAAAACTACTGAAATAAAATTTAAAAAAGAAACAGAATAGGCCACTGACACTCCTTTTAGGATAGCTACCAAATTCAAAATGCTTCAGTCTGAGAGTGGTCACAAAGTATTACTAATGTGGCTGTGCAAAAATGGTATTGACTCCAGAGGAACAAGGTTTACAGATATGAAGCTATGAGGAAGACATACTTAAATGATAATATACTGGTTGTTCCCATAGAAAGAGTGTATCTATAAGTCAGAATGGGCTAGGTTATGCCATAACAACAAAAATTATGTGAATTTCATTGGCTTAAAACAACAAAGGTTTATTTCTTGTATAGTTTTCATGTTCAGTGTAGGGTATTGGTTTGGAGGCTCTGTCTATGGTAATCACTCAAAGACCCAAGTGAGGGAGGATCCATTTTGAAATATGCTTCCATATCACTACAGAAAGACAAACAAAAGTCTGGAGCTGAGCACTGGCAATTAAATGCTCCCATCAAGAAATTACAGGAGTCACTTCTGTTCACATTTCAATAGCTAAAGCAAGCCATATGACTACCTCTAACTTTAAAGGGGCAGGGAAGTATAATCCTATCATATGGCTGCAAGGGAAACTGAAATAGTTGTGAATACCTTATTGACTACAACAGGGTGTAAGACTGCAAGTCATGAGACCAGGGTTACAGTTTTAATTTTACCATTAGACATGTGACCTACAGCATTCAAACTCAGTGGGCCTCATAATATTCCACAATGGTTTGTTGTGAGAATCAAAGTAATAATAAAGGGAAAGTATAAATCATTAATTAAATAAAAGGTAATGGTTTAATTATCCATACTTTATAATGAACTTTTAAATCTAAAAATATGGGCATGGCTGTTTCTTTTGTTGGCAGGATGTAATAATTCAATTTGTGGAGATTTGGGACGGCATTCGTAAAATGGCAACCATTCAGCAATAAATTACTATTTATAAAAAAGTATATACACATTACTTTCTTGAGATGGTGTGATATTTGACCTTTCATAAAAAATAAAAATGGTGCCAGTGTATCTCTGGTGTGAGTGATGGTACTCCAGAAATCAGGGTCTATGTTCTGCAAGAGCTCTAGATGCTATGTCAATTATTTTGTGCATTCAAGAAAGGTTGCAACTACTCTTACATTCAGCTAACTTATTTTTTAAAGCCAGCATTCCACATAATCCAGTAATGGAAAGTGAGAATTCAATGAATTGCCACAATTAAAACTGGCCTCATTTGAAACTTACCCAGTTGATATTTTCCACATTGAGATGTATTGGAAAAGGGATGAAGAGTTTAACAAGGAAAGAACAAAAAATTCCCTCTCCTTGTTTCTCCGAAGGAGCCAAGTAACCACCAATCTTTACAACATGTTAAGCTTCAGGGATACATTGCATAAAGTGTTGTTACAAATACATATAAGTCATACCCCATTGCCAGGACAGCCTAATCTGGGTTTTATGACACCCTTCATTTCCCATCAGCTACACCAGGGGTGCTTTCTCTTACCTCTAAAAGTGTCACAATTTTCTAAATAAGAATGTTAAAGTAAAGGGAAGTTAACTGTCTTCTGATTTTCTTTTCTTTTTGAAATAACTCTAGATAGATAGATAGAGATATATTTCACATACCTGATTTTTAAAAATAAATCCATGTTATGTGGTACATCTAGGAGAAGCAGAGAGTATCACAAAATCCAAGTTGTAGTGATAGGGGATGATACTGCTTGAAGAAAGAAGAACAGTATCACCACTCAAGATCTTTTTGAGCAAGACTCTTCTTTCTGAGCAGTCAGCTCTAACATAAAATGATGTGGCTGCTGTGTTGATGGCTGTTATTTGTATGCCTCTGTCTTTCACGTCTTTGACTCTGTCTCCATCTCTGTCTTACACACACACACACACACACACACACACACCTGCATGCACACACATAGAGTTTTGACAGTTCAATTATCTCTCCTATTTAAATTATATTAATATGCTCTGGGGCCTGGTGGCAGAAGGTACCCTTTGTAAAATCTAATAAATGAGTGAAAGCACTAAAAGAGAAGTAACTCCATGAAGGCAACTCTCTGGTCTTTTTTTCCTTTTTAGGGCTTTATATTCCTTTGAAGAAAACTCTCTGCAAATCCCTAGATAAATGCCACAGGCCAGACATATTTAGCAAAAATTCCTGCAAAAAATCATGTGAAATTTCTAAGGCACCAATAATATTATATTTAATAAAGTCCATAAATTTTCCAGGCCAGAAAATCCAAGACAAATTGACAAATGTGATTTTATATATCAGTCTTCCAGATCCACCCACAAATAATGGTATGGTCGAAGATACCAGATAATTCAGAATGACATTGCAATGGAATTAAGAATTTAAATGTAAATGGACTCTTTAGAAGAAAGGGAAAATGGATGACTCATTAATCACAGATCTATGCCTTTGTTAAAATGCTATTTCATGTAGCTGGAAGTCCTCTGGTCCTCTTATACTCATCTGACAAAATTCTCCACTAATAGTCTGGCTCATCTCTAATCATTCATTAAAATTATTCTGATTCTCTGCTAGAACTATGGTTTAGCAATTAACATATGTGTATTGTTTGTATATAAATACCTCCCTGCTTGTATGTCAGAGTATGGAGAACATTCATGCCTTTCACAGTCCATGGGCCTCAAATCTAAGCTACTTTCCCCACAAATCTACAGCCTTAGCCTTGAGGGAGTGTACTTCTCTGGATTCATGCTTAGTAAACTGTTTGATTCATTGTTTTGCATCTGTCTGTATCACTCCCTTTGGTAGCTTCTTTTATCTTGGATGGATAAACAAGTATGTTCTAAGTTCTAGCTCTTAGATGCATTTCTTTTTCTAACAGGAACTGGCCTTAAAGACATAAAAAATACATTCAAAATTAAAATAAGAATTTTTTCCTTCTGATCTCTATCTCCATTTCTAGAGCCATCAGGGTTAGATAAGTTCAATGACCTGCTGTACCGTTTCCCTAAATGCATCTGCTCAGCCAGATCAATGAGACCATAGTTCCTCTGGGGATATCTGGGGCAGAACAAAAGGACATTTGCAGAACAGATGCTCAGAGGTATCATCTAATCCTGGCCCCTCCCTTCTGGTTGGTGTCTAAATTATTCAGGTCTCAGGATTGTCATATCTCTCCTTGAAGATTTCCTCAGTTTCTGTATAGTTTTGCATTCTAGTCTGTTTCCCTAGAACAGTTAAAATTGCCTTCCTATGCCCCACTGAAATGTTCTTTATTAAAATTTTATCCCATGTGCTTATTTACTCTTCTGCCTAGATATAAATGAAAAGTTTAAAAGTCTCCTCTAAAATATCTTTCTTATACTTGAAGACATCAACTCGATCACTCTCCAAGCCACAGCTCCTCAGGCTGTGTGGGTTTTCAGACGTCCTTAATGTGTTGTGTGCTAAATCTCACAAACCTCTCTGCAAACTTCTCGTCGAGTAATTATTTGAGTAAGAGAGGAAGGGCAGCCAATGATGAAGAAAGAGAAGGTGAAGAAATAGAGCAGATGGCTTGGGAGGGTGTATACATTTCCAGCAATACCATTCACCCATTAGTCAAAATCAGAAACCTGGATATCAGCCTCTACTCCTTCCTCTCCTTCATGCTACACATGCCATCAGTTACCAAGTCCTTCCATTTACACTCCTAAATATCTCAGAAACCAAGTCCTTCAGTCCTCTTCCACCAACTCTTGTAAGACTCTCTCTCACACACACTGTTTCTCTCTTTCTTTTTTCTCTCTCTCTCTTTTCCTGGGTTGCTGCCAATAAGAAAAGAATACACATGTTCCAGTTGTGGAGTTAGCAATGGTTTTATTTCTCTGAGGAGATTTCTGTAAATAAAGCACTTTGTTTTGTTTTCCTTATATCTGGCCTTCACCCATACTAGCTCCCCCTCCCTCCATCCCCTCGTGAATCACTATAAGCCAAGTTAGGATGGCAACTCTCTGATTCTGAAGCTGACATGACACTCTGAAGATCTTCACCAGCCAAATTACTCTCCATAGATTGCTTAACTCATGGAACATGTTCCACAATCACATTTTTCTCCTGACTACCCTAGAACCTTTTCTTCTCCTTATTTCTTTGCCCCATTTCCTTTCCTTTGCTGACAGCAGGTGGTCAGTGGTGTCTTGGAAAGAGAATCTGGCACCAATTCAATGCAAAACAACAGAATCTGTGCTTCAATTAACTATTATTTGCCAAGTATAGACTTTGATGGAAGAGTAGGCTTGTCCATACTGACTACATAGGTACACAGGGCTAAAGATGGAGGTGCGGTGTGGGAAAGTGATACGGAGAAAATAGCATTCAGCTATGCGACCATTGCCTGTCAGTCCACTGAAAGTTAACTCAATTATTTTGTACTTTGGTTATAAATTGTAATTAGAATTCCTAGAAGACAGTGGCTCTGAAGGCTTATTGTTAAAATGACACTACACATATTTTACAAATGGGCCACTGGTGGTAGATGTCATAGAGGTGATCTACCTTATAGTTCCTTATAGAAAAATTAGAAAATCCATGGTAGAATAGAATTTATTGGTTTCTAGGTAATCAAAGCCTAGGTACTTGCCAAAACCTCCCTTAAAATCAACTTTATTTATAATATTTTGTTGCTATTCAACTTCCAGTTGTAATTCAGTTTTCAAAAGACATTGGGTTATAAGACTATCTCCTGGCTCTATAGAGCCAAAGGAGAATTTCAATGATTTCTATGGTCTAGAGAGCATTCTAAAAAAAAAAGACTACGTTTTCCTTTTAAAACACCAATTTTCCCAACACCTAGTGAATTTCCAAACACCTAGTTCTCAAAGATGTATACTGAATTCTTGAAAGTTGGAATGAAACAATAGCCACTGTAATAGCATTTTTAAAGCTGAAAAAAATGGAGGTTTAAACGAGTTACCTGAAGAATACAAATGACGGAGCTGGCTAGCCTCCCACCCTGGGTCTCTCTCAGCTTCCCTTTGCAGGGAGCCACCAAACACTCTGTTAAAGACAGAACAGGTAAGTGTCTTTGCTGCTTTGTTTGTTTTGTTGTCTAATATTCAGAAAAAATCAAAGCTTTGACCATGTGTGGGAAGAAAAAGGAAGGGAATGAAAAGGAAAGGCAAGGCAAGGCAGAGCAGGCATGGGGTGAGAGGCATATTTTCTGCTCATCCAGAATAATGAATGGGTGAGTCAACCTCATCCCACAGTGATCTGACCACATCCTGGCTTTTCTACACCACACAGAGGCTACAGCGTAAGAAAAGCAATGCGCCATTTGGCTTTCTTTGCTAACACTTCTCATCAGACTATTATTTTGACATTCCCACAGTGTTACTACTATACTATTAAAAAGGGAAAAATTGGCAGGCAAGGCATATCTAAAGTTATTTTATTAAGGCTGACAGCTTTAAACTATGCTTCTGAGGGGGAAAAATCCTTGTTATCAAACAACTGCATGCTAGCCTTCAAATACTAAATGGTTCATAAATTTTCTTTCATGTCTTTACGAAGTTTATGTTCCTTGCTTTACTGTAGTAGCTGATTCAAAGACAGTAGCAGTTATAAGAAGATGATGCACTACTCAAGGGCTATTCACATGTAAACACCAGGTCTCACTGAAAAACTACACATGCCAATTCCTGAAATCACAAAATCACAGAAATTCTCAAGAATCCACCTAACTTGGTGCTATGGTCTAAATGTTTATGTACCCCCTCAAATTCACATGTTGAAACCTAATCTTCAATATAATAGTATTAAGAGGAGGAGCCTTTAGGATATGGAGCCCTTATGAATGGGATTAGTGTCATTATAAAATAGGCCTGAGAGAACTTGTTTGCCTCTTCTGCCCTGTGAGGATGAAGTGAGAATGCACCATCTATGAAGCAGAGAACAACCCCTACCCAAACAATCTGTTGGTGCCTTGATCTTGGGCTTCCAAGCCTCTAGAACTATAAGAAAGAAATTTCTGTTGTTTATTAGCTATTCAGTTTACATTATTTCTGTTATAGCAGCCCAAATAGACTAAGACTATTAGTGTCAGAGAAGAGATTGAGAATGAAGGTGCCATTGAAAGTTCTTTATGCCATTTAAGCCACTATCAGTCCTCTGGCCCTCTGAACCTATTAAGTCTTTACTTTGAGGTCTCTCCTTTCATTTTTTTCTCCATGTATTTTGCTCTGGATTTCCTTGTCTTTCTTTTTCTTCTCCCTGGAGACAGCACAGCATATTAGGAAGAGCATAAACTTTGGTGACAGACTAACTCAAATTCATAATATTGATCCTTTGTTCCCATGAGACTTTGGGCAATTCGTGTAACCACTTTGTTACCTCAGTTTTCTCATCTGCAAAATAACTATCTGTCTGACTACCTCATATTTTTGTTGGGAGAATTAAATGAGACTCTATGTGTAACATAGCTACATATAGAAAGTACTTGAATATTAGTCATTTCATCCCCCTTTCTAAGGGCTTTCTGTTAGGTACCTCCATAACTCTGCTTCAATGATTGCTTCTTTTTGCATAGGTCTGTTAGTGCCTCACAGGACTAAAGAGAAAATGTGCATATCTCCCTGCCTGTAAGCAGAATCAAAAATGCCAAGTATTATAGTGACTACAAGGATGGGATTTGATGCTAGACTGGTTGAGTTCAAACTCTAGCTCTTTCCCTTACTAGTTATGTTTCCTTGGACAAGTTAACTTCTCTTGTGCCCAATTTCCCCATTTGTAAAACAAACATAATAATGATCCTACCTCACAGGATTTTGGTGAAGATAAAATGAATTAATTCACATGGCTGGCACATGATAGGCGCTCAATAAATGTGTATTGTTAAAAATCAAATGTTACCTTCTCAGAGAGATCTCCCACGACTACCCTATTTAAAAGCAGTAGTCATCACCCTTACTGTCTTTTACCTTACCCTGCTTCATTTTTATTCTTAACAATTACTACTGTCTGACAAAATGTGTATTTATCTGTACTTGGTTATTTTTGTCTTGCTTCCTCTACCACTAGAACAGTACTTCCATGAAAGTAAGAACTTTTATTTTCTATAATCCCCAACACCCAGAATAGAATCTGAAACAAAGTAGGCACTAAATATATATTAATTGACTGGATGAATTAACTATGTGTAAAGTATTCCAGTGGGAGGGGAACTTCAGATCTTTCAGATTGAGGGAAGTTATTACTTGAGTATGGGAGCCTCCCTACTGTCTATTGATCCTCTGTCTAGGCAGAGCATTCTGAAAGCCAAGCTAAGCCTTCTGGCAAGCCCTCTGAGTGACTGCAGTACTTGACTACTTCTCTTAAGTATGTGCCTAAACTCCTGCTTACCTAGCATTCTGGCTATTAGACCTGTAATTAAGTTCCCTAAGACATTCCATATTATGTGGTGTGTGTGTGTGTGTGTGTGTGTGTTTATTTTCAATTCACAAATAATTGTATATATGGGGTACAATGTGATGTTTTGGTATGTGTATACATTTTGGAATGATCAAATCAGACTAGTTAATATATCTATCACCTCACATACTTATCATTTCCCTGTGGTGAGAACATTTGAAGTCCATTCTTTTAGCTATTTTGAAATATATAATACAATAATGTATTTCATAACAATGTATTATATTGTAATGTATTATATTAACTAAAGTCACCATGCTCTGCAACAGCATTTTCTGTGCATTTTTTATTTTTTACAATTTTACTTCCTTTAAATTTTCTTTTCAGGTCATAAAATATTTGTTAAGTGGTTTATTACCTTAATACAATAACTCTGGCTCTCAAATCTTGCCTGTTCCATTTTAGTAATCAACATCAAGGCATATATAACACGGGTCAGTGACAGTCAGAACAATTCTATGTATAATGGGAATGGGAAGCAAGAAGGGTTCAAGCCAAGTGCCTCCAGGTATCTTCATTGCCCATATCTACTTGTAAATCACAGGAACACTGAAGTGCTACTCCTCACAGTCAGCTTGTTTTCTACTCTAATCCTGAGATCCTCTGTTGACTTTGTACCTAGCTGGGTATTGTCCACTTGGTATTTGTGAAATCTATTTCCCTTTTCTATGCAAAACCCTGCACTGTCCACAAAGCTTCCCTGCTTTTTTTCTGCATAGCCGTATTATTTTTAAGAAATATATTGTAGCAAAGGTCAAGAGACAAGAAGGGATTAAACATTTGCTCAGGGAATAAGCCAGGCTATTGTGCAGTGGTAAAATGAAGCATAGGCACTGTATCTACCTAATTGTGAGAGGAAATAGCTCTGAGGTTTGGCATTACTCATATATGCTTTATATGCATGACCTTCAAATGGCAGTAATGAATATCACTTTTTCTGTTGATAAATATTGATTCCTCTGTGCTGGTGGGAATCTCACGTTCATTTAGATTTGATAACTACCAGCTGTGACTTATTTAGAGCCTACATGGCCCTCAGCACGTATGGCTGCTTAGGTAATACCTGTTCTTACCCACTTACCAAGTCTAGGTCTGGGCTTTCAAAGAAAATATAGATCAAATAAGATTTCTGCCAGTTCAACAGCAGACAGGTGCTAATAATTTTTTTTTAAAGATTTCTTCAAGTGCTTCTTTACTTTAGACCTAGCTCCCAAGGTGAAGGGGAAACTTACTAGCTTCTGAAGGTGAGCTGTCAGCATTATTTGTTTGGCAACATCTTTATTAATGGTTAGCATCCACATCTCAGTGAACTTATGGTATAAGTGTGTCCCATCTCTCAGAGTACTGCAATACCCCAAAACTGTTCTAGGAGTCCAGGTTGTGGGTCATTTTATGGGTAAGACATTCTGCTACTGACATTTTTCTAAAGAATAGAATCTCTTTCTAGTGTCTAAAACTGACTTGGTTTAGGAATGATGGATTCTTTGTCTCAAGCAAATTATGATGCGCTAACTTTCATAACGTAATATCCTCCATGTTCATCCACATTGCTGTGAACGACAGGAATTTGTTCTTTTTATGGTTGAATAGTATTCCAGTATATACATATATATATATATAAAATATTCCAGTGTATATATAATATGAACATATTTTTAAATATACATAAAATGTACATATAAAATATATATGTATTATATATATGTTTTTACCCATTCATTTGTTGATAAACAATATGTCACCGTACTCCATAAACATGTATAATTATTATGTGTCAATTACAAATTTTATAAAAGCCTACATGAGGCAGGCACAGGGACTCATGCCTATAATTCCAGCACTTTGGGAGGAGGCTGAGGTGGGCGGATCACCTGAGGTAGAAGTTTGGGAACAGCCTGCCCAACATGGCGAAACCCCATCTCTACTAGAAATACAAAAAGTTAGCCGGGCGTGGTGGCAGGCACCTGTAATCCCAGCTACTCAGGAGTCTGAGTCAGGAGAATCACTTGAACCCGGGTGGCAGAGGTTCCAGTGAGCCAAGATTGCGCCACTGCACTACAGCCTGGGTGACAAGAGTGAAACTCCCTCTAAACAAAAATAAATAAATAAATAAAAACCCTACATGAAAAGAGATATCTTTGGGAGTAAAGTCCAGGCATCTAGCCAACAGTTAAAGAAAGAGAGGGGTGCAAGATGTCGCCCACAAGTAGGCATTAGTATTCTCTCTGTTCCCTTGAAATCTTGCCATAGAATATATCTTATTTGAGCTTCTAAGTTGGCCTAGCTCAGAACAACAGAGTCTTCACACAGACCCTTGAGGAGGTTACCTTCTTTAAAGGTGTAGTAGAGATCTCAGCTTGCACCTTGTTATGTCCACTGCTAGAGTTCAGGCAAGTTGGGATGGCAATGGTGCATTGGTAGAGTTAGTTTGCATGATGGCTGAAGGAAGAGAGAGGTTTTTGTCTAATTTTTTCAAAGGTTCCTGAGGCAATAAAGGGAGATGGAGAGGTCAAGACGGTGTCTGGTGCTCCACCCAGTCTCAAAGATTGGGATCTAAGCCCTATGGAGAGCAAAGTTGAAGGCAGAAGCCAAATAAGCTATTTTTACAAGAGCAATAGAGAAAGACAATGACACAAGCAATGCTGCTTCAGTGCCCAGGTGACAAAATGCTATAAATAGGGGGCAGAATGGCATCCTCCCCATTTTTACCCAGAGTGGCACTGACACAGTGAAACCTAAAAAGATCGTGTTGTTTTGGCTCCTTACAAGGTATGTTACTTTGAAGAGTACAATAAAAGATTACCCCAAGCAAGAAATTATAGTCCCCCAAAATGGCATGGCAGCAGTGACAGCAGCCAAGTGATATTTTCAAGTGTCTTCTTGTGGACTGACATCAGCAAAGGCCCAAAGTAGATGAATATAAGAATACTGTTTGTGAGCACATGTGGGGTACCTCCAGAGATTCCCCTATATAACTGGGTGACACTTTGGGGGAAGAGAATAAAGAGATCTTGAAATATGTGAGTGGAAATAACATGAGTAGAAATAAGAAGACAGTGATATTGGCATTTTTATAGCTAATGTGACCTTATTTGTAACCACAGCCTGAGGAAGTCTGAGGTATTCATACTGTATAACAAAGGTTAAGTCTCCTGATTCAGAACTTGTCAGATATGTATATGAGTGGGTTTATTTTATTGTATGTTTTTGTTTGTTTAGCAATAGAGATGGCTTTCTGATTAAAAATCCACAAACTCTCAATGAATCTCCCTTTTGGTCAAAAGTATACATTTGTGGCTATCCTAGTGGAAAAACATAAAGAATCACACCTGCAGCATTGGCCTCATTAATATGTTCCAACCATCTGAATTAACTGGCCATAATCCTGGGAAATAGTTTCCTTCTGAACTCTAGAAACCCAAAAGTCTCAGTAACATGATAAAAATAAGTTGGTTTACGAATAAAAATTAGAAGACTTTCTGAGTCAATGGCCCTAGGCTTAGAGGAGGCAATGTAAATTAAAGATAAATTTCTGCTCTGGGCAGGGATTAAAACTGTACCAAGACATAGAGTGGAATCTATGCCAAGGGAATGAAAAATGTAACAAAACTTGAGGTAAACAGATTTAATTAAAACACAAACTTCCCAAATCTATTTTGTGTGATTATTTGTTATTATTCTTAGGAGCTGATTAAGCAGTAGCAGATGTCACTAATACACAAATCTCATTACACATGTAAAATGTGTTCAGTATATAGAAGACCATGATTAGAAAATTTCTGAAAGGTACTGCTAACTACTTCCTACTTGATTTGCAAGGAAAATTTTAATTTAGATTTTAGAAAGTACACAAAGTTTGAGTCAAAAGTTGGGTCACTTTCTGGAAAATCATGAAACCAAATTGAGCTTGTCCTTTTTATTCAGATAGATAAATATTTATTGAGTGTCTACATGGTCACAGAATTCAGAATAGAAAAATAATTATTTAACCAAGTTGGTCCTTGCCTTAAAGAACAAAAGGGGCTAAAAGATGAGAGTGGACTAAAGGAAGTCCTTCCCTTCTGGACAATCAAGAAGTTGCTTCACATAAACAACATTTGAGAATGAAGATAGCAGGAAAAGAAGATTGTGAGATATGTGCCTTCTGCTGTGGGGCACTTCTAGTATATTGCTTACATCTGAGTAGTGCTTATGTGCCACTCATGCTAAGGACTTTGAATGTGTTTACTTGTTACAACAACCCTGAAAGATATGTACTACTATTATCTCCATTTTACACGAAAAGATTTTGAGACACAAAAAGTCACATTACTTGCCTAAGGTCACAGGACCAACAAGTGATAGAAAGAACTGTGCCTTGAATCTAGCCAGTTTGACCCCAGAATCCACATTTTACCACCACACTATACTGTCTTTCAATATACCCAAGTATACTTGGGCTATGAGTTCTTAAATATTCAGAATTACCAGTTTGAATGAGCAAATGCCTTTTTTTAAAACCAGTTTGAAGGAGCAAATCCCTTTACTAAGTATATGTATTAAATAAAATATAAAGCATCCCAAAGAAGGTGTTATGCGTGCTTCATTCTTAACTTCTGAGACAAATGACAAAATAAAGGAGTGCAGATTTTTAGCAAGTCAACAGTTTTCTAGAATGCACAGCAATTTCCTATGAAAACATAACACATTTTTTTTCTACTGTCATGAAGTATTCAAAATTATATGAATTGCCAATTAGAATTTTTTGTCTCTGGATTGGGGAGGGCGACTCTCCCTCTTACTCAGCATCGAGCTACAATTTAAATAAGCTTCAATGACATGGAAGTAGAGGCAATTACTGTTAATGTTTGGAGTTGTGCTCCAAGATGGAATAAGGAAGGGAGATTTTTTTGTATTGGTCCCCTTCTATTTCAAGGAAAGTGAATTGCATGAAGACTGAAAAGGAACAGTATAATTTGTTGCCCAAATTAAATGGTACTCACAAGACATAATTTTTGAATTAATGGAGACATAAGTATCAAGAACTTGCTTTCATTCCCTCTAAAACTACTATCATTTGTTTTTATTTGGAAATATGTAGATTCGAGGTATTTCTTTCAGGGTGTGGCAGAATGTAATATTTGTGTCAAAGACCATTACTTCTTTTAGATTCTCCACACACACAAAAAAAGTTACTGGCTAGGATTACATTGTGTTATTCCTGTGTCTCTCTTTATTTCATTTAATAGACTTTGGGGCAATGGTCTCTAATCTTTCGAGAAATATGACATCTCACCACTAATAGAAATGCAGAGAAAGAGGGGGATTGTGAACAGAGGGATCCAAAGTTATAACATCTGCAGGATGGCTCTCTGAATCTTCTCTAACCCATAGTGCACAGTATGATATAATTCGCTTTTCTAAAATGTTATGAAAAGACTTTCGACTTCAAACAACCAGACAATAGACAAACTTATTTCCATATGAGAGATCAAAAGGAAATGTATAGCCCTATGCTTTGTAGCAATATAGCAGAAAAGCCATATGAAGCAGACCACTATGTTGTGTATTTTCCAGATTTTCTAAAGTAAGGAATGATTTACTAGTAAATAAGGATTTTTGCTGTCTCATGTTTCCTTATATTAGTTTATTTTTTTGTATTTGTTTCTATAATATTCAGTTACTGACTAAATTATTTCAAACATATTTTTGATATCTATAAAAGAACAGGGTAAATCTTCCACTAAACATTAATAAAATGTGGTGAGCAAATTAAAACTAAAAACAGAACCTTTCCTAGAAAATGCTGATTACTAAGCCAGTCACATATGTGTCCTCAATTTTAAACCACAGTTGAGATTATTATTAATACTTAAAATTATTTTTGTATGCCACAGTGTTTATCAATAGAGACTACTATTCAACCAGTGTAATAAGGGAGTCTAAGGCAATGTAGTAATTTATATTCAACTTACATGGTATGATGGTATTGACAGTGGTATGATGGTGTTGGGGATGGTATGATGGTGTTGAGTATAGGCTGTGTTATTTTCATGAAGAATCTCAGGAGAAAAAAGCAGTTTGGCTTAAAGGCTCAAAAGATGGAGTTTTGTGTTCTAATTCCATTTTGTGGTTGGTGGATGACTATGAATAAATGTCTTATTTCTTGGATCTCAGTTTCCCTGTGGGAAAATAACATTAAATGGTGGTACTACCAAGTAGTTGTGGGTAAATAAGTCATTTAATAAAATTACTAAAATAAAACTTTGCAAGTATGCATCAAAAGCCTTACAAAATAATTTTAGAAAGGCCAAGGGAATAGCAGGTATACAAAGCTTCTCGTACTGTCCCCCTATGACACAGCAAAATTTGACAGTGATAGTCATTTATTTCATTAGCTCTTTCATGTAAGGCACAATCCTAAATTAGGGTGAGAGTGGACAGTAAATAATGCCTCTGGATTAAAGAAGGATAAACTAAATGACTAACATAATCTTGGCCTGTTTAATCACTTTTTCAAAGGCTTCTGAAGTCCAAATGATTTTACTGATCACTGGCCACTAAAGGCACATCATGCAAATGAGAGATGAATAAAATAAGACCTGCATTTCAAGTTCACAAAGGGCTGAGGCATGCTCTTTAAAAGAGGAGAAAAAGGTCTTGTTCTCTGTCTGAAACTCCCAATAATCTTTCAGACAAAAGGACAACTCACAAATGTTTAGTTGCCCAGTGATGACAACCTAACATACCTCTCATTTGAAGCTGTAATCTCAAAAGCTTTTCTCCAAAACTAAAGCTCTGAGGTAACCTCATAGAATGATGTGGGTTGGTGTGTACAAAAAGACATTGCAAGACACTTGGAGTTTATCTGGATTTCAACTAACAAGGAACAATTATTGTCTGGAATTC
The DNA here is from genome assembly GCF_029289425.2 of Pan paniscus. NCBI lineage: Eukaryota > Metazoa > Chordata > Mammalia > Primates > Hominidae > Pan > Pan paniscus. Next base: position 105,073,456 of record NC_073272.2, on the reverse strand, counting down.
TCTTTGATCAAAATGAGACTGCTAAGAAACTAGATTTTTATCCTAAGACATAGGGGGAAGCCAACTCTGAGGAATGACTGAGACCTTTCAGAAGGACTTCTTAGAACTTCCACTTACAGCCACGAAAGAGTAACTGGTACTGGACTCTCACCATAACCAACTAGGGAAGTGGATGAAAGATATGAAATAATGGTTTTCAAACTGAACAATAGACAACACAGGACTTTGATCCCTGAAAGAAGGGAAATAAGCAAGGCAACCCTGATAGTTACCTTAGCTTTCCACCTGGAGTCATTTTTGAACTTCAGAGCAGTGCAGGAGAACCCAAACAGAGCATGTTAGCCTTGCTGACTTGAAGAGACAGAGATTAAAGTTTGGGGAGGCTGAGGTACCTGAGATATGCAAAGCAGAGTGGTGGAGAAAATGAAGTTACTCAGAGAAATAGAAATAAATCTGCCTGGGAAACTCCTTAATCTTTGTCTTAATATTAAACTGCACTTGCACAGGGTAAAAATCTACAAGGCAAGAAAAAAAAAAAAAAAAACAACTACCAGAGAGCTGTAAACTGAGCAATCCCCAAAGCTTTACACAAGGCTTGAAAATGTTTGAGTTATGATCATCCAGAGTGGAGAGGCCTCCTTGAATGCCCAGGGCAATGAGTAGAGAATGTAGAAGGGTCTATGCTTAGTAATAAATGTCATGCTTACCTAGGAAAAAAAATCAGTCAATAGAAACAGATGTAGAAATCTGATAGAGATGACAGAATTATCATCTAAGAACTTCCAAACAGCTATTATAAGTATGTTCAAGGATTTAAGGGAAAATATGAACATAACAGATATATAAATAGAAGATATAAAAATTAAATATATCTAGACCTTAAAAGATTAAAAATTCACTGGATGGTCAATATAAATTTCAATATGGCAGAAGAAGAGAACAATGAACTTTAAGATTGAGTAATACAGACTATCACAACTGAAAGATATTGAGGAAAAAAAAGCTGAAAAAAATTAAACAGATTATCAGCAACCCGTGGAACAATATCCAGCAGCTTAATATACATGTCATTGAAGCTCCAAAAATGTGGAGGGTGGGAACACTGAAAAATTATGTGAAGACATATTGGCTTAAAGTTTTCCAAATTTGATTAAAAGCATCAAACACAAATTTGAGAGTCAGTGAATCCCATGTAGAATAACCACAAAGAATACCACAAGATATATTATAATCAAAATTATAAGCAAAATTATATAAATTAAAAATTATTGTAATCAAAATTATACGCAAAAAGAAAAAAGAAAAATTTTATAGTAGCCAGAGGGATAAATAAGTTTCCTTGCCTGCAGGGGCATTGTATTTCTAGAATCCTTGGTTAAAATGTAAATACTCTTGAGGACAGAACACATTATATAGTACAAACTGTCCTGTGGAGGAGTTTCAGGATTCCTTAGAAATAGGCCATCTGATGTAGGGCAGGGCCCTATGGAGTGGGGCACAGATTACAGAAATATGAATAGGCCCTGGAGTGTGAGGCAGCTCCAAGTAATGTGTTACAAAGAGGAGAGGTAAGACATGACACCAGACATGTTGTATCAACTATTAAGACTGGACTCAGAATGACTGTGGTATCTTAGGCTAGGGGTCCTGGTTGGGTGGCTCAATGTTGAAGATAATGCTTTTCAAAATTGGGAAAGGACCTGTACAATTACAGAGTTAGATTTGTAAGGTCAGTCCTATTGAGGAAAAATAAGCTTATTTGCCCTTAGGCACTAAGCCTAAAATTTCCAAATCTTGCCCCCAAGTAATCAGTGGTACCTTGGGTTATGGAATATAAACCATCTGGTTGGGGCTGCTACAAGTATTCAAGACTAAGAGAGCAAAAAAAAAAAAATGAATTTCTCTATACTGTACATGAAACGTTTTGTTTTATAAAAATAAATTATGAAGATAATAGCATAAATATTAATTAACTGAACTCTCAATTTAAGTAAAGATATCATGTAAGGTAATTTTAAAATAAATATATATACCTAAAGACAAATGTTGTCTACGTTTGCTATTTAAACACACAGTGATTACTAATCACCTTGACTAAATTGGACTTTCTTTTATATACCAGGAGGAAAATACATAACTTTAAAAAAGCACTGGGCATTAGCTCAGCCCACTCTAAGTCAGTCATTTGTACTTGTAGAGTTAAAATTCCTTTTAGCTACTTTCTCCTTTTCCCAGTGTTAGTTGTCCTAGTGAGTTTCCTCTTGATTGCTTACTGCAGATCCCAACATGCCCTCCTTCAGGTGGTTTCTGGGGCCTAATATAGATGGCTCTCTGCTTCAAAGCCGCTGCCAACTAATCACAAAGAAACTCCTGAAACATGCAGTCACTCATAATCCTTTGGGCCATGTTTTTCTATGATTATCTATTTTTTCTATCTTTACAACCACCCCACTATGGTTTATTCCCTCTCTAAGGAGACTCCAGATTGAGTGAGAGTTCCTTTTCACACAATAGCTAAAGATCACTTATTCACTGAGCTCTGCCACAGACAGTCTAGGAAAATCTACTAGGAAATTCTAGTTAAAACTTCTTCTTACAATTTTTTTCTTACTGTTAACTTTTCAGAAAACAATTTGGCATATATCAAAGCATTATGATAATATGATATTGGAAAATAAAACTTATTAGAGTATAAAGAATACTTAACACAATTTAAACTTAAAATGACTTTTAAATTAAATGATGTTCCAAATAAATTGTGTGAACTGTAATTGAAATTTTTTTTGTTATTGAACAAGTGCAATAATATGTTGATATTAAGTATTATAGACACGTATCTGTTAAAGTAACTGTATCTGTGGTAGCTGTTAAAACATGAAATCTCAATGGCTTAACACAATAGAAATGCATTTCGCACTTATTCAGAGACCCAGGCTGTGCCACCTTCAGCATATGGGTTCCAAGAATACTCTGGGATTCAACATATAGCCAGCAGATGGAGGAAGACAGAGAGGACAGGATTAGGTGGGAGGTTTTTATGTGTCATGCCTGGAAGTAGCTTACATCATTTCCACTCACATTCCACTGGCCAAAAATTAGTCATATGGCCACATCTAAGTTTAAGGGAGACTCAAGAGTGCATTCTAGTTATGTGTATTCTAGATTTGCGAACGCAAAAAGGGAACAGAGTTTGATGTGTAATTAGACTCTCTCTGCCACAAGGTATAATTTTGGTGGGGAAAATGCAAGTGTGGTTAGTTACCAAGAAATGCTTGTTATACGTTTAAGAATACAACTTAACATATATTTATTAAATGCCTACTATGAGCCAGGCAGTTTGTTAAGCATTAAATTAGAGAGAAACTAGAATCTACTATCTTTCATCTTTTCATGGTACAATGAAGGAAAATACACATAAGCTGATTTTTGCCATTCAGAATGATAAATATTACAAGAGAGATAAGTATAGGGAATCAAAATCTTGTCTCCAAAGGGAAATCTTTTTTTTTTTTTTTTTGAAATGGAGTCTGGCTCTGTCGCCCAGGCTGGAGTGCAGTGGCGCGATCTTGGCTCACTACAAGCTCCGCCTCCCAGGTTCATGCCATTCTCCTGCCTCAGCCTCGCGAGTAGCTGGGACTACAGGCGCCCGCTACCACGCCCGGCTAATTTTTTGTATTTTTAGTAGAGACGGGGTTTCACCGTGTTAGCCAGGATGGTCTCGATCTCCTGACCTTGTGATCCGCCCGCCTCGGCCTCCCAAAGTGCTGGGATTACAGGCGTGAGCCACTGCTCCTGGCATCCAAAGGGAAATCTTCTAATTTACTATTTCCCTATGCTTTAGCCCAGGAGAGTTAACATTTTTCATTGCATATTAATGAAATGTAAGCTGGATAATTAGGGGGAAGATAACTTATAATGTTTATCACTTTCTTGCTGCATTGTGGTCATTTTTATTTGCAGCCCAGCAGCTTTATATACTTTATAGGACTAAATTCTTGCTTATTTAACATTCACTGAACATTCTGCTTTATATGCCTTATCAATATTTTTAAGTACATTTAATAAAAATTTATATTAGCTCCTGAATAGATTTTTTCAGGCTGCTGCTTTGAGAGACATGGAGGCAGCTAGGGGTGGGAAGTTGTTCTACTGAAATGTCCACAGGTGAAAGAAAAATAACATCATAAGTTTAATAAAATCGTTCTTATCAAGAATGGAACATCTGAGGTTCTTAAAGTTAAAGGCCTCATTTACCTTCATTATAAAGGAATGAGGCGTATGTGAAGACTGGGTTCTAATGTGTTTTTTTTTGTTGTTGTTGTTGTTGTTTTTGGTAAAGTGCATGGATTCTCTTCCATTCCATTAGCATCAGTGATACTTTTAATGGTAAGTATGTTCAAGACATAATGGGATCCTGAAATTTTGAGTAAAATCTTCCTTCAGGCAATTTCTCCACTGCCCTTTAAAACTACCTTAGAGTTGTAGAAAGAACATTAGGCTGGGTATCAGGAGAAAAATTATTATAGACCTGTTCTACCACTATTCACTGTAAAAACCTGGACAGCATGCCACTTAATTTCATCTGGCTTCACTCTGGTTTCGGAATGTGAAAAGTATACTGAATCATGTTAGTCACATATGTATGTATGTATGTATTTATGTATGTATGGAAATGTAGTATGAGGGTTTTCTAGAATGCATATGTTACTTCTTTTAGTATAAAATTTATCACAAAATTGATATGTTTAATATATAGAATATGGTGATGCCAAATAAAAATTATCTGTAATCCCATTATAGAGACAACCACTCTTTGTGGTATATCCTCCCAGACATTTTGTCCCATGGTAAATACTAACTCTTAGAATCTTTGACAATTTAGTATGCCCTGTGACCACATCTGCATTTAAAAAATCTCTTTTCTGCTCATTGAAATTATATTCCATTTTGGGAAACGACCTACAAGCAACCAGAGGAGTACTTCTTTCATTATCAGTACTAGAGGCATCAGCTATTTTCAGTTGGAAAGACTCTGTGAGTTTGCAACAAAAAGAAAGAGAACACACTGATGACTTCAGGGTAAGGGACAGGGATTGTATGGATAGGGCTGTAAATAATATTAAAGCTAGTGAAATGACCTGGATGGGACAGAAAGATTTATTTCATAGTTTATCTCAACACTCTTGGGAGATAGACAGTGGAATATAGACTTAGTGTTCAATTCCATCCCTTTTTATTGAGTCAGGGGATGTTTAAAAAAATTTATTGAGCCCTTTGAAAGTCAGCATTTTTAATAAGTGGCACTGAGAAAAGATTACACTGAAGAAGATCCAGGTGACAATACAGAACATAAGACATGAGGGAATTTATAACGGCTAAGCTAATTGTGGTGGAGGACACTCAGGAAGGCAGACCCCAGGGAATTATCTGCTCATCTTCCTGACTACTGCCTATTCACCTGCCTCTCCCTCTTTATTAATGGCAATTTCAGAGTTCTCGGGTCCTATCTCCTGGAAAGAAGGTGCAGTGAAAAAGCCTTTGCTTTGTAAAGCAGTGCCATTCCCACACCCAGTAATCACTCCTAACATATAAATATATCTCAGTATAAAGCCTGGCAAGTTTCACAAACTTTGGAAACTAAGAGAATCCCACATTTTAGGGAAGCATCTAGAAAAGCAATAAAAATAATTGAAGAAATGGGAAACTGAACCTATGAAGAAAGATTTAATAAAGAAGTTGGCCGGAATGACTGCAGCCTAAGATTTAGAATTAGAGACGGATTCTAGGTTCAGGTCTCTGAGTAATTCTGGGCTTCGGGAGTTAAGAAATGTTGCAGGTTAGGTTCTGTGGAGTAGATACTGTGATGAAATTTGGCATCCTGGGTTTTTAGGATGTTTATACCTATGAAAGGTAGTGGGAAGGAGCAGGAGTGAACAAGTTGAGAAAAACTACCATGCAGATAAACCACATATGGAGTTCTAGAGTATATATGGCTCATCAGCACATTTCATATTGGACTCAGATGGATGGGCCTCTATACCACCATTACACTTAGTCATTGGATAGGAAGGATAAGCCCATGGGTACAACAGTTCTCTGTAGCCAAGACAAACCGTGAAGGGAGGTGACAACAGGAGGCTGTCTGCTCACAACATTCCATATACGGTCCAACAAGTTCTACCTTTAAGAGGGTTCTGGGCAGCACATCTCTCTGCCCACAGCAACAGGGAAATGAGGGGGAAAAATTAGATGAAGGTTAAGGTTTCTATAATTCCTAACAACTTGTTGATTTAAGAATAATGACATATAACAAATTTCATAACAAATTGGGTCATTTAAAAAATTAATCTTTGTTGCTGAAAGAATAACTGCCATATGACAGATAAAAATATTCCAGTCATTGCTATTAACTTGGGGACTATGATTCAATTAGTGATAAACACATATACACATACACACACCTCATCTGTGCACATCAGGAAATAAATAATATGATATTTCATACTGGGATTTGGAAGATAGCACACTAACTGCATGTTTACCATACACAGAAAGGACCATATCTAAGGCATTGAGTTTATTTTACATAACGGCATGAAAAACTCAAGTTGAATTTATGGATGATCTTCCTAACAACATATTTGAATCATTCTGGATCATCAAAAGAGGACGCTCAGTTAAAACCCATATGTTTAGAATATATTTGGAAAAGAATGATACAATAAGGTGAAGAGACGTAAAAAAGATTGATAATGCTAATAGCTACCATTTATTTGCCATTTACTATGTGTCTAAGACCGTGTTAATCCATTTACATATGTTATTCTATATAACTCACATAGCAACCTATGAAGTAGCAATTATTATCCCCACTTTACCTATGAAGAAGCAGGACCGAGATCAAACAGTAAGTGGTAGAGTGTGGATACTTATCCAGGTGCTCTGATTCCAGAGCCTACAGTCTTAGCTACATCCTATACTGCTATCACATCAAAGAGGGATTTGGATTTGCTCTCTATGACTTCAAGAAATAAAATGACAAAACTCCAGAAGGCCTTACACAATCTTTTTGCTGCCTATTTCTCCAACACTATTTTATAATGCCTTCCACTTTGTTCACTTTGCTCCAACTATACTGGCTTGGAACAAATGAAGTTCTTTCCACCTCAAGGCTTTTGTCTATGCTGTTTACTCTGCCTGAAATGTTCTTTTCCTCACTCTTCACCTGTCTAATCTTTATGCCACTTCTTCAAGTAAGCATTCCCTGACCTACCTCCTCCAGACTAGTTTGGATGTTCCTGGTATAAGTGTTCATGGTTCCCTTGACTCCTTCAAGGCATATATATATAATTTCAATATATATATATTCAAAATGTATTTGTTTGTTTTCTTATTTATTGTCTGTCTCCCTACAGTAAATTATGAATTTCATGACAGCAAGGATCACATCTGTTTTATTCACTATGTTTTTCTATGCTATTTGGTGCTTAACATAGTAGGTGCTTGTTTGCTGGCTAGCCAGGTAGACAGCTGTGTGCTTGGATGAAAAACTGTCACCAATGAATGCAAGTTACCAGAAGCCAGAGTTGAACTCTGATAAAATAGGCTAATTTAGAAGGCACTAAACTTCTTTTCATCAGAGACGTTCAAACAAAAGATGGATAGCCACAATAACAGAATGTGACAGATTACTTAATAGCCACAAATTTTCCCTTTCCTTGCATGCATTGTGACTTTTCCACTTCTCTCATCAAGAGATAGAATCTATTTCTCCATCTTGAAGCTAGGCTTGGTCATGTGATTTGTTTTGCAAAGAGATATTAACAAACATGACAAGTAGAGACTTACAAAGTATGTGCACATTGAAACTTGCCCTCTCTTGAAACACAGTCCCACCATCTGAAGTTTGAAATAACCTCTTTGAGAATGAGAACCACTTGGGAAGGGATGCAGCCAACAGTCAGTACTAGCCACAGGACATATGAATGAGCCCAGATTAGACAATTACTCGATGGTAGAGCCACCAAATCACTGCAGTCACATGAGTGAGCCCAGGTGAATCCAGAAGAACTGCCTAGCTAAGCCTGGCCCAAATTGGTGACCCACAGAATCATGAGCAAAACGGTGCTGGATGTTTTAAGCCCTATATTTTTGGAAAGTTGGTTAGATAGTAACAGCTGAATTAGGGGATGCTGTAGTGGGTCTTCTAGTAACAAGTAAAGGGGTTTACTAGGTGATCTTAAATGGCTCTTTTAATCTTCAGAATCTATGATTGTAATTCACATCTTTTTCAAACACTCAAATGACATTTGAAATGGCTAACAAGTCCCTTTGTATTAAAAATGTACGATAGAGGTTATTCACCCATTTGTTTGGATTTACTATATATTTCCGAATTAAAGATGCATTTCAGCATTTGATTTGTACTTAAAGTTCACATTATTTTAAATACATTCTCTAAATCCTTCCTAGCAAGCAAAATAACATTTATGCTAAAATCTGCCTCATGGCCTGTTCTATGTCTTCATGTACAGACTGCAGGAGGTATAATTCATCTATAAAAGACAGCTGAAATATGCACTGCTTTGAATTGTTTTAATATTGTGCACGAGGGACTGGAGGAGAAAATTAACTGCCGTATGCTGCCTCATTCAAAGTATCAGATGGATAATAATAAAAGAGAAAATGTATAAAATCATTTAAAGCCATTTTAGGACCATATGTTCAACTTCACTGACAATAATCAACTATAATATATTTCAGAAAATAGAAGTGGTGAGAGTATAATCCTGCTCATTATATTGGGTGTTAGACTTCAAATAATTTGAAAATCTTATGAATATATAGCAAACGTAGTTTGTAACTAGCGATAACTAGGCATCTGATAAAGATGAATTCCATTACTCATGGGGCATGTTTCTCCTCTTTTTGCCATAACTAAAGTCTTTCCTCCTTCAAAGGTCAGGCAACAAACCTGTAGTTTTCAGCAGATCCTCCTAGATATACTACAATTCATCCAGATTCCTCCCTCCCATTATGCCCACCCAGTTCTGTGCTTGTCCCATAGATATATTAATAGGTGGTGATTATTATTTTCTTTAAAAAAATCACCATAGGATTTCTTTAAACAGCAGGAACCCCTAGTGATACCTTTCTTATTTTCCTTCCTCCTTCTCTCCATTTTAATGATCTCATTGTATTGTTTGTGTTTATTTGCATGTCTGTTTTCCTAAATAAATATGGAATTCTCGAGGATGTATGAATAATGTTACTTGGGATATTAGATCGAAAGATGGTACATATTAGGTTCTGAAGAAATTACCCGAATGAAGGAATAAATGTAAACTACTATGTTAATTAGATCATTCTCTTTACATTCAACAAATACCACATGAAAAGCAAGGAACTGCACATCCACTTACTTATTTAGACTAATGGAGTACTTTATTTCTGTAGTTTATTTTAGGTCTGCAATACCTTATCTCCTATATAAAAATTCAGTCACCTAAAAATCAGAGAGACAATGCAGGAGATGGGAATTCTGGCTACAGCTAAGTCAGGTGATTGGCAAGTCCTCTTTCCAAAAATCAATTGTAATGGTGGACGAAATTGACAAAAATAATCAATTAAGCAATCTGGAAATTGGCCAAAGAAATACAACAATTTGAGAATCATGTATTCTTGAAAACCTGATGTGCTTACCCTTGGGTAAGAACAGTAGGAATCTGTGGTATTGCTTCTTCCATTCTTATTTTTTCCCATCGCGCCCCCAACCCCATCTCAGCCAAGGCATACATTTTATTAGGGTGTGGAAGGCCATGAGAACTGGAAGCTGTTCTGCCACTATCAAAGGGGGCTCACCTGATTTGGAAAAGTGAGCACTGGCAACACCCATGCCCAACCGTGTTGTCAGTGGAAGTGATCATCTTGGACACAAGGTGAGTAAGAAAATCTAACAGTTTTACTAACTAGAGGCTGCAGTCATGGTTGGGATAAACATAACTCTGGAATGGAGGCCCAAGCTAGCTACACACTTCTGGCAAACCCTGAGGCTGCACACATGGTAACATACTTCTCAGAAGCAGATTTTGATAAGATGTGAAAGGGCCCAGAAGAAAGTAAAGTCTGCACAGCCTGCACTTTGAAGAAAAAGGAATCCACATCTAGATATATCATAAGCCAATCACTGAAAACAAAATACAAAGAGAAAATCTTAAAAGCAACAAGAGAAAGAAAAAAACTCATAACATATAGGTGAGCATCAATATAATTAAGGCTGACTTCATAATAAACAATGAAGGCTAGAATTACATATTCAAAGCGATAAAAGAAAAAAATTAGCCAACAGAAGAAGACACATAGACATTGCACTCAGCCCAATTCTCGCATGGCTTCCTTAAAAAGTTTTCCTTTTAAAACCCCTGCCTCTCCCACAAAAAATCAAAGTGATTAATTTGGATAAGAATCTGGCTACTTCCCGTTTACTAGTTTTGGTTAATAAAGTCACTTTCTTTCTACCAGATGTTGCTCTTGTTAATTGCACTCTGCAAGTGGTAAGCATCTGGACCTGCATTTCATTACAAAACTACCAAAACAGAATTCTATATCCAGTGAAACTATCCTTCAAAAATGAAGGCTAAATAAGGATGTTCCCAGATTAATAAAGACTGAGAGAATTTGCTGTTAGCAAATCTACCTTCTAAGAAATACTAAAGGAAGACGTTCAATGCTGAAAGGAAATGACACCAGATCCAGAACTACGGGAAGAAATGTAGAGCAACGGAAAAGGTAAATACGTAGGTTAATAATAAAACACTCTATACTTTTTTTAAAGATTAAGATTACATGAAGCAATAATTACAACACAGCATTTCTAGGTTGGTCATATATAGATACAATATATATGACAGCAACAATACAAAAAAGAGGGAGAACTTACTGTTGCTAAATTGCTATATTTTCCTGAAATTATGTTAGTATTAATCTGAAGGAGGTTCTCGTTAATTAAGATTCATATTGTAATCCCAAGAGCAACCATTAAGAAAATAACTAAAAATTAGCTAAATATCTACAGGGGAATTAAATTGGTGCACACACAAAAAATATTTAACTGAAAAGAATGCAGTGAAGGGAAACAGAAACAACGATCAAAAAAGAAAGAAAGAAAGAGGAAGGAGACATATAAAAAAACAGTAAAATAACAAATGTTAATCCAACCAAATCAGAAATTATCTTAAACATGAATTAGCTAAATTCCCAAATTAAAAGGCAGATATTATCATATTAGGTTTTTTAAAAGCAAGATAGAATGATCTGCTGTTTACAAGAGTGACACCTTAGATTCAAAGACATAAATAGATTGAATATAAAAGGATCTGAAAAGGTACACCATGCAGCCAGTAACCATACTGACTCTGAGATACAGAACAGTGCAAAGTTGTCTGCTTTCGCCACTTCTATTGAACACTGTACAAGAGATCCTAGCTAAGGCAATAAGAAGAAAGAAAAAAAAAGAGAAGAATCAAAAGAAAGAAAGAAGGAAAAAACTTAAGACATTCAGATAGAAAAGGAAGAGGTAAATTTGTCTTTCATCTGCAAATAAACAAATCTAAAAAGAGATATGGAATCTACAAAAATATCTATAACTAATAAATACATTTTAAGTTGTAAGATGCAAAATTAATATACAGAAAAATGTATATCTAAATAATAGCAATGAATAAGCCAAAATTAAAATTAAGAAAACAATTCCATTCATAATATTATCAAAAGAATAAAATACTCAGGTATAAATCTATCAAAAGTAGTACATGACTTAGAAAACTACAAAATGTTGTTGAGAGAAATTAAAGAAAATATATACAAATGGAAACACACTCCATGCTCATGAATTAGAAGACTCAACATTTTCAAAATGGCAATTTTCCCCAAAATGATTTAAAAAGTCAATGCAACCTTTATCAAAATCCCAGTGAGCTTTTTAATAGAAATTGACATGTCTATTCTAAAATTTATACGGAAATGAAAGAGACCCAGAATAGCCAAAACAATCTTGAAAAAGAATACTTTTGGAGGACTCACACTTTCTGATTTCAAAACTTACTATAAAGCCCTAGTGTGGCATTATCACAAGAAAAAACATAGATTTAATGGAACAGAAATGAGAGTCCAGAAATAAACCTTTACATTTATGTTTAGTGAATTTTTGATTAAAGTACCACAAGAAGCACAAAAATTCACTCAAAATGAACTATAGACATATGTGTAAAAGTTAATCTCCCATTCTTTGCTTAACTCACAGTAGGTGTTCTGTCACTGCTGTGGTCTTTCTTGGCTTCAGATGTCTCAGGCTGATTATGCAGAAAAGTTCACAGCCTCAGCCAGCCCTCCAGGTTATGTGAACACCAATGCCATCTAGAAAAGAACTTGTAAAGGACCTCATTGTATCTCACATTCAGTGCATTTCACCACTCCAATGTTCTATGAATGGATGAGGAAGCCATTGTGTGAGGTATAGGGAAAAACAAGCAGCATTCATATTCAGATTTATTCTCCAACTCCATAGGAATCATTTAAATACTTTTTCAACCTATTTGATGCACTGCTTTTGAGTTGTAGATATTTTTAAGTGACCATATTTATTTTCTCTGGTTTCTTACAGGGCTGGGCCATACAGTATGTACTCAAGATTTAGTAGTTAATTGACTGATTGAACTTTATAGGTGAGTTTTCACAGGTTTTACATGAGATAAGATGCCAGGCCACTTCCTTGGAAACATATATACAAAAGGAGCTACTGTGCCATGGTTCTATAAAAGGGCAGTATTTACTTACAGAGAGAGGAGTGTTACAAATTCTTCTCAGAAGTCTGAAGGTGTTTCTCTCCCCAATGAACTAATATACTTATTTCATTAAACAGTGGTAGTTATGTAGTGTAGTATAGTAGTTAAATAGAGGATACTATGGAGCCAGATTGCATGCATTTTAATCTCAACTTCTTCAATTCCTAGATTGAATTTAAATCCTGAGTTCTCTACTCACTCTATGCTTCAGTTACCTCATTTATAAAATAGGCATATAAGAGAATCTATTTTATAGGATTGTTGTGAGGATTAAATGACAAATAGGAGATGTTAAACAAATGTTAGTGATCCCACCCTTTCTCTTCCACTACACCTCTGGGAAAGGGGAAGAAAGGACAAAAAACTGCAAAGAGATTTTCACAGTGTTATCGGTGGTATAGAGATGGTATATAGTCTAGCTTCTTAAAACTAAACATTGAAAGCAATTTGTATAGTCTGTTTTCCATAGAAGCCAAGAGGGGGGTTTATTCTACATTCTTTGAAGAGAGATAACTAGTCTGGCTGACTACAACAGGCTATGTCACACAGTCTACAGTTATTGATTGTGCCACACAGCCCTACATTATTGATCTTTAAATGTAGCATCATATATAAAATAGTATAAAGCTGTGTGTTATTCACCTTTCTATCCTCAGTGGCTAATACAATGCTCTCTTACAATGCTCTCCACAAGAGAAGTACAGATACAATATTACGGAAATTCAGAGGAGAGAAATTACTAACAACTTGAGCAGGTGGAAAAGCATTGAAGCTTGGTGGAGAAGATGGTGGAACTGTGCAGCATTGAGACATGTCCAGTTGGAGAGATATGAAGCTGGGTGAAAGTACTACAAGAGGAGGCAACTGAATGTACAACAGCAAAGAGAAAGAAGAATCAGTGGATGTGCAGAGGAAAGAGTGTGCAGGGAGGTATGATTCATCAAGAGGGAGCTAAAGGATAGAAAGACAGCAAACGCAGGTTAAATTTCCTGGTGTGGGGGCGGTGGGAATGATAGTGGCTTGAACTACCCTACTATAAAGTTTGGATTTCATCCTGTGGGTAACAGAATGACTGAAGGTTTTTGGAGAAGGATATGGTGTGATCAGAGCTGTGCTTTAGAAAGATTAAGCTGGTGTAGAAAAAGGTTGAGAGAAGGGAAGGGAAAGAAAAGACTAATTAGGAGGTCGTTTAATCGTCCAGGCAAGAGGTAACTTGGGCTAGAACCAGGGAAGAGGAAGTGGGGAATGCAAAGTAGGGGCAGACCCAAGAGAAATTTCAGGAGGAAGCAGAAAGGAGGATTTGATAATCTCTTACATCCCTCCTCTTCTTAGACTAGGACACAGCTCAGTATTCAATGCTCTCTACAATCTGCCCCAACTACTTTGTCCAGATTTACCTTTCCCTAAGCATGTCATATGCCTCATTCTCCAAACTGCACTGGATCACATTCTTTTCTTCAAAGACAATCTGTACTTTTCCACTTACTCTCCTTTTCTTCAAGGATAATCTGTACTTTTCCACTTACTCTCCTTATCTCCAAATATACAAATCTAACCTACCCTTAAAAGTCCACCTCAAGTGCCATCTCTTCCATCAAATGTTCCTGACTCTCCTCCAGCCATAATTAACTTCTCGCTCCTCTGTTCATCCACTTACGCTTTGTGGGACATGGTAAATACTTCAGCTTTTTCTTCAAGTTCAGTAGAAATCCACTTAAGACTTTTAAGCAGCAGAGTAATATGATTTGATTTACATTTTAAAACAATCATTTCTATTGCTCTTTGGGTAAACTAGGTATAGGAATGTTGAATCAAGACCAGGTAGGAAGCTATTGCCCTAGTTCAAGCAAGAGATGATGGTGACCTGACTAAGCAAATGGCCATATATATGAAGAAAAGAGGGCTGATTTTATATATATATATATAATCTAACATATAATCTATATTTATATATCATATATATGTTTATATATTATATATGATATATAATATATCATATATTATATATGATATATAATATATCATATATTATATATGATATATAATATATCATATATTATATATGATATATAATATATCATATATTATATATGATATATAATATATACATATATTATATATGATATATAATATATCATATATTATATATGATATATAATATATCATATATTATATATGATATATAATATATCATATATTATATATGATATATAATATATCATATATTATATATGATATATAATATATCATATATTATATATGATATATAATATATAATATATATGTATATATGATATATAATATATTATATATGTATATATTATATATCATATATAATATATACTTATATTATATAATATATGTATATATTATATATCATATATAATATATACTTATATTATATATGATATATAATATAAGTATATATTATATATCATATATAATATATGTATATATTAAATATACATATATGTATATATGTATATATTATATATATATTATATATATGTATATATTATATATAATATATGCATATATTATATAACTAATATATTTATATTATATATATATATATATTCCAAGAAGCAGACTACTCATGTAGGAGGTAGATTTGGAAAAGCAAAGGTAAGGAGTTTAATTTTTATTTTGAGATACCTATTTATACACAAAATGAAGATGTTAGTGGGCAGTTAGATATGAGTCAGAAATTCAACGGAGCAGAATGAGGTGGAGAAAAATATTTTGGAATCAATGGAATAAAATGATAATCAAAGTCATGGGACTACATGAGATTGCTTAGAGAGAGAATCTCCCTCTTCCCTCTAGTAGTCCCCAGTGTCTATTCTTGCCATCTTTATGTCCACGAGTACCCAATATTCAGCTCCCACTTGTGAGAACATGCAGTAATTGGTTTTCTGCTCCTGCTTTCACTTAGGATAATGGCCTCCAGCTGCATCAATGTTGCTGCAAATGACATGATTTCATTCTTTATGGCTGCATACTATTCCATGGTGTATATATGCCACATTTTATTTATTCGATCCACTGTTGATAGGCACCTAGGTGGATTCCATGTCATTGCTATTGTAAATAATGCTGTGATTAACCTATGAGTGCATGTGTCTTTTTGGTAGAATGATTTATTTTCTTTTGAATATATACCTGATAACAGGATTGCTGGGTCAAATGGTAGTTCTGTTTTAAGTTTATTGAGAAAATCAAAATTGCTTTCCACAGTGGCTAAATTAATTTACATTCCAACTAACAGTATATAAGCATTCCCTTTTCTCTGTGGCCTTGCCAGCATCTGTTGTTTTTTGGCTGGCAGAATGACTATAATAATAGCCATTCTGACTAGTGTGAGATGGTATCTCACAGTGGTATTGTGGTTTTGATTTGCATTTCTCTAATGATTAGTGATGCTGAGCATGTTTTCATGTTTGTTGACCGCTTGTGTGTCTTCTTTTGAGAAGTGTCTGTTCATGTCTTTTGTCCACTTTTTAATGGGATTTTTTGTTTTTTGCTTGTACAATTGTTTAAGTTCATCACACATTCTGGATATTAGAACTTTTTCAGAGGTATAGTTTGCAAATATTTTCTCCCATTGTGTAGATTTTCTGTTTACTGTTAATAGTTTCTTTTGCTGTGCAGAGCTCTTTAGTTAATTAGATACCACTTGTCAATTTTTGGTTTTGTTGCAATTGCTTTTGGAACCTTTGTCATAAAATCTTTGCCAGGACCTATGTCCAGAATGGTATTTCCTAGGTTTTCTTCTACGATTCTTACTGTTTAAGGTCTTAAATTTAAATCTTTAATCCATCTTGAGTTAATTTTTGTATATGGTGTAAGGAAGGTATCCAGTTTCATTCTTCTGTATGTGGCTAGCCAGCTATCCCAGCGCCATTTATTGAATAAGAGGTCCTTTCCCCATTGCTTATTTTTGTCTACTTTGTCGAATATCAGATGCTGTCAGTATGATTTTCTGGGTTCTCTATTCTGTTGCATTGGTCTATGGGTCTGTTTTTGTACCTATACCATCCTATTTTTGTTACTGTAGCCATATAGTATAGTTTGAAGTCAGGTAATGTGACGCCTCAGGGTTTGTTCTTTTTGTTTAGGATTGCTTTGGATGTTTGGGCTCTTTTTTGGTTCCATATGAATTTTGGAACATTTTTCTGTGAAAAATAACATTGGTAGTTTGATAGGAATAGCACTGCATCTGTACTTTGCTCTGGGGAGTATGGCTGTTTTAATGATAATGATTCTTCCAGTCCATGAGCATGGAATATTTTTCCATTTGTTTGTGTCATCTCTGATTTTTTTTCAGCAGTGTTTTGTAGTTCTTATAGAGATCTTTCACCTCCTTGGTTATCTGTATTCCTAGGTATTTTATTCTTTTTATGGATATTGTAAATGGGATTGAGTTCTTGATTTGGCTCTCAACTTCAACATTATTGGTGTGTAGTAATGCTACTGATTTTTGTACATTGATTTTGTATTCTGAAAGTTTACTGAAGCTGTTTATCAGTTCCAGAAGTCTTTTGGTGGAGTCTTTAGGGTTTTCTGGGAATAAAATTATATTGTCAGTGAAGAGAGAGAGTTTCACTTCTTCTTTTCCTATTTCGGCGCCTAGTATTTCTTTCTCTTGCCTGATTACTCTGGCTAGGACTTCCCATCATGGAAGTTGTTGTTAACTTTATCTGTAATATTTTCAGTTAAGTTCAGGAAAATGAAATCAGCCTGAAGAGGTTTGAAGGGTAAATGGAAGCTCACAAAGGAAAGAAGGTAATGTGAATATATCTTAAAATGAACTTGCCTTTCAAATTTTCTTTTCAGCAGAGAAGTGGAGTGATCATTGCAGTAGATGTGGTTGTAGAAAGTTTGTGTCTTTCTGTAAAATGTATTAGAAAAGTAACAGAGAGGTTTTTTTTTTTCTTTTTATAAAATGGGTGACTGGAAAATACTAAGGCAGGTTAATGTTGATGGGAATGATTCAATAAACAAGGGAAAATTGGCCGGGCGCAGTGGCTCATGCCTGTAATCCCAGCACTTTGGGAGGCCAAGGTGGGCAGATCACGAGGTCAGGAGATCGAGACCATCCTGGTTAACACGGTGAAACCCCGTCTCTACTAAAAATACAAAAAATTAGCCGGGCGTGGTGGCGGGTGCCCGTAGTCCCAGCTACTCGGGAGGCTGAGGCAGGAGAATGGCGTGAACCCAGGAGGCGGAGCTTGCAGTGAGCTGAGATTGCGCCACTGCACTCCAGCCTGGGCGACAGAGCCAGACTCTGTCTCAAAAAAAAAAAAAAAAAAAAAAAAAAAAAAGAAGGGAAAATTAGCATTGCAGAAAAGGGAGAAGCTAACTGAAGAGGCACAATTTTTGAAGAGGAGAAAGAGGATGCAAATTGTGAGTAGATGAAGGGTTTTCCTTTAATAAAAGGGGAGATGGATATACCCTCCTTTGGAAACTGTAAGAAAGGGGAAGAATATGTATGCAGATAAAAAGATAGGATTGTAGATTTGAGGACAGGGAGATAGAGGAGTTTCTAGATGACAATGATGATGATGATGATAGAAAACACTTAAAACTACTTATTATTTGTCACCCATTACACATACACATACACAAAATTTACTCAAAACTATCAGGTAAATGCTATTATCTCCATTTTACAAATTAAGAAACTGAAACACATAAAGGTTGAGAAATTTGCTAAAGGTCCTACTGCTGGTAGGTAGTTGAGCTGGAATTCACACTCAAGCAGTATGGATTGAATGTTCATACTTCTAAACATACACTACTTTTTTGATGAGGTATGGTAATCAGATATAAGCAAAGGTAGAAAAACTTGGATGAGGAAAGAAAACATATAGAAAAATCATTTTTATAAGTCGGAAGGTGAGCCTAAAGAGGAATATAGTAGAATTACTGGGTAGTGTTTCATTCCTATTTTAGTTTTGAGACCTTAATTGAAACAGAAGCCAGTCAGCTGTGATTAGCAGAAGGTTCAGAAAAGCCATGTATAGGTCAACGTTCCCCATTAAATTATGGGTTCCTGGAAATGAAAGATAGATATACCAGCTCTTGTCTGTGTATTCACCAGAGCATTCTACAAATAATAGGCACCTAATGTCTGTTTAACTGCATTTGTTTGATCTATTGTTCCCAAATAAAATCATATGAGAGAGGCTTGTTAAAAATATTCATTCTCTAAAGGAAAAGACCTTCTAACTATGATTCAAACTTTAGATGCAATAAAAGATTGATACATTTGATTGCCTAAAAATTTCTACATGGCAAAAAAAATCTACCATAAGCAAAGCAAAAAGTCACAACATGATAAACAATAATGTTATTTGCAACGTGTATCATAAAAGGGCTAATATCCCTAATATATATAGATCTATACTCTTCAAAATACAGGGAAAATAAAAGATCAAAACTGTGTTAGAAAAATAGGTGAAACACATGAACAGATAGTTTAAAAATATATGCAGTTACTCCTTACATATGTTAAAAAAGATGTTCAACTTTACTTATAAGATAAATGCAAATCAAAACTGCACTGAAATATGATTTTTCATACATCAGTTTGAAAACACTTAAAAGTTTGCTAATACACTGTTGCTGAGGCTGTGGTGAAATAGAAACTCTCATGTGTTGCTGGTAAGAGTGCAAAATAATATGATTCCTTCAAGGGGAATTTAAAAATGTACTATGTTGTGCTGGTAAATGTTTGACAACTGGTTCTCCAGAAAAGAAAAAATCAAAACCACACCCAAAAAGTCCTGATGTGTGGCATTTGCTGATTTTCTTTGTGAAATAGTACCACCATGGCCAATTTCAAGCTATGAAGGTGAAGTCACTGAACACATTTTGGGAAGAGATGCACATTAGCACACTATTGTATAGGTTTTTTCCTTTTTTTTACCATATAAAATCAATTAACATTAATAACTTCAAGAAAACAGATAATAGAAAAATGTAGATAAAAAGAATTAAGAAGTAATGATTTTATTTCTTACCTTAATTTTGTAACTTTTATTATTTTAAGATGACTATTTAATGACATATTGTAACATGAAAAAGCAGATTCCCAAATTATAAGTACAGAATGTCATTCTTTCTGAAAACAAGGCAAGATAGAGGTCTGAAGTTATATTCACCAAGATAACAGCAGTGGTTATCTCTGGGAAACTGGTTTAATTTTTTATAATGAACATGTTTTTATAATAAGGGAAATATTTTTTATTTAAAAACCTCACATATTAAGTTCTTATCAGAACTATATATTTGTAAAAAAAGAACTATATATTGGTAGCTATTACTATTCTACACTGATCTTTTTAGGGTTTTGTATTTTTAATTTTATTTTTAAATTAAGTGAATTTTTAATTTACTGTAAAATTTTTAATTTACTGAATTAAAATACAGTAAGCTGCCTTTTTTGGTGTAAAGTTGTATGAATTTTAACACATAAAAATTAGCATAACCACCACCACAATCAGGATAAGAAGAGTTCTATCACCTTAAAAAAATTCCTTCATGCTACTGCTTTGTAGTCACACCCTCCCCTCACTCCTAACCTCTGGCAGTGGCTTGTCTGTTTTTTATCACTATCAATTTATATTTTTGAGAATGCCATGGAAATGGAAGTATATAACTTTTTGAGACTGGCTTCTTTCACTCAGTCTAGTGCCTATAAGATGAATGCAGGTTGTTGCTTGTTTCTATATTTTGCTCCTTTTCGTTGCCAAGTAGTATGGATGTACCATGGTTTATTTATCCATTCATCTGTTGAAGGACATTTCCAGTTTTCGGAGATTATGAATAGAGCTGCTATGAACATTCATGTGTGTTTATGTGTGAACCTAAGGTTTTATTTCTCTACGGTAAATACCTCACAGTGGGATGGTAGAGTCCTATGACAAGTGTATGTTTAACTTTAAGAGAATCTGCCAAACTTTTTTCCAGAATGGCTGTAACATTTTGCATGTCCATCTGCAATAAATGAGGGTTCTAGTCCTGCTGCATTCTCACTAGCACTCAGTATTGTCAGTTTTCTTTTTCAGTCTTGCCATTCTACTAGGTGAGTCGTGGGTCTCGCGATCACTTTAATGTGCATTTCCCTGATGGCTAATTATAGTGAACATATTGAACTCTTCTTTATGCCTTCTTTATGTTGTTTTCTTATTGTTGAATTCTGAGAAGTCTTTCTGGATAAAGTCCTTTGTGGGATGTGATTTGTGAATATTTTCATACAGTTTATAGCCTGTCCTTTTATTCTCTTAACAGTGTCTTTTGCAGAGCAAACATGAATTTTGATGATGTCAACTTGTCTATTTTTCCTTTTATAGATTGTGCTTCTGATGGCATGTTTAAGAACTCTTTGCCTATTCCCAGGTCATGAATATTTTCTCCTATGTTTCTTCTAAAATTTTGATACTTTTATGTTTTTGTTTTTATATTTAGGTCTATGATCCATTTTGAATTAACTACTGTATAAGGTATGAGGTTTAGGTCAAGGTTCATTTTTTATTGTTGTTGTTTTTTGCATATGGATGTCCAACTGTCCCAAGGCCATATGTGAAAAATATTATCCTTTCTACATAGAATTGCCTTTGCACTTTTATCAAAAATCAGCTAGCCATAATTATATAGACTATTTCCAGACTTTTGACTCTGTTAATTGATCTATGTATCCCTTTGCCAATACAACACCATCTTGATAACTATTGCTGTAGAGTAAGTCTTAAAGTTCAGTAGCGTGATTCTTCCCATTTTTTCAAAAATTTTGGGTATTTTTTTATTTTTAATTTTTGTGGGGTACATGGTGGGTGTATATATTTATGAGGTACATGAGATATTTTGATACAGGCATGCAATGTGTAACAATTACATCATAGAAAATGAGGTATCCATCCACTCAAGCATTTATCCTTTGTCTTAAACAATACAATAATACTCTTTTAGTTATTTAAAAATATACAGTTAAATTATTTTGACTATAATGACCCCCTTATGCTATCAATTACTAAGTATTATTCATTCTTTCTGCTTTTTGGCATTACCTTAATTATAAATATAAATTTTTAAATTGTAAGTTTATGTGATTTAATTCTTACTAATGATTATGTATAACAACCGGCTTGCAAAATTCCTAAGAGTGTAACAATTGAATTTTGAAAGCCAGTATGAGTCAGCTTTAGCACGCCACTGAAATAGCTGAAAAACTAAATACATGTTTATTCTGACCCAACACTTTCACTTTTGGGAATTTACTTTGAAGATATATCTTTGATAATACAAAAATACATATAAACAAATGATCACTGAATAATTTTTACTAATAAAATGTTAGCAATAATCTATATCTCTATACATAGGAAAACTGCACAATGAAGTTCTATGTGGCTGTAAAAATGAATGAGGATGGAGGAACTTGTCATAGCAGCTTTATTCTTTTTGGCTGAAAACCAGAAACTACCTAAATGTCTTCCAGTGGGTGAATGGTTAAATAAACTGTAGCACATCCATTCCACAGAATACTGCTCAGTAACAAAAAGGAACAAACTATTAATATATGCAACAATTTAGATAAACCTCAAAAAATTTTCTGAGTGAAAAAAATCTTATCTCAAAGGTATACATACTGTGTGACTCCATGTATGTAACATTTGTCAAATAATTATAGATACAAAGAACATAATAGTGGTTGTCAGGGATTAGGGATAGTGAAGGAGAAGATGAGTATGGCTATAAAGAGGGACTTTGAGGGAGCCTCGTGTTGATGCTATAGTTGAATACCTTGATTGTGGTGGTAGTTACACAAGGCTATACATGTGATAAAATGGCAAAAGCTGCACACACATGAACACAAATGGTACACACACAACTGGTAAAGTCAGAACAATTCTGCGGATTGTTCCAATGTCAAATTTCTTGGGATTTATATTGTACTGTGGTTGTGTAAGATATTAACCTTAGAGGAGGCTGGGGAAAGGGTACATAGGACTTTCTTATACATTTCTTTGCAACCTTCTATAAATCTATAATGATTTCAAAATAAAAATTTAAACAATTAGGTTCTCCATGAATTTATCTGTGGTGATTTCCCAGAAATATTGGCAAATTTATTTATTTTTTATTTTTTTATTTTTTTGAGATGGAGTCTTGCGCTGTCGCCCAGGCTGGAGTGCAGTGGCATGCTCTCTGCTCACTGCAACCTCCGCCTCCTGAGTTCAAGCAATTCTTCTGCCTCAGCCTCCCAAGTAGCTGGGACTACAGGCACGCACCACTACGCCTGGCTAATTTTTGTATTTTTAGTAGAGATGGAGTTTCACCATATTGGCCAGGCTGGTCTCGAAATCCTGACCTCGTGATCCACCCGCCTCGGCCTCCCAAAGTGCTGGGATTACAGGTGTGAGCCACTGCACCTGGTAGCAAATTTAAAAGGGTACAAAAAAGAATTAATCTAATATATATATGTATATCTAGAGGTGTATGTATATATGAAATACCTTGTAATACCTTTCATGAAACAAAAAGTAAGAAATTGGAAAAATATGTAACACATGTTTATTTTTTTCAAAATGTAACAAAGCAATAGTAAGGCAGAGAAATAAATGAAATTGTTTATATAAAGGAAGTAGACAGGCATGAGGTGAAAGGGATAAGGAAAGGTATAAAACTTTTCTGAATTTACTATTTTATAAAGTATTGATTTTTAAAATTATGTTATTTTACATATTTAAATATATTTTAAAAATGGGGGAAACTTTAAAATTGAATACAATCAGAAACTCATATATCTAACTGTACATCAAATAGATAACCCCACAAATGAAAAAAAATCAAAGTAAATTTTAAACAACATACTCTGTGAGTATATTCTAAGGATAAAGGTAAATGATAATAAAATTTTAACTTTAAACAGTTTGTTGTTGATATTGGTATGGGTACAGAAATTCCAAAACTGTTTTGTCTATATGTAGGAGTGAACAATTAGATATATTGGTGCTTTAGAGATTCAGGGTTCACACTTTGGGTGAAGGGAGGTACAAATATAAAATGCAGGAAGAGAGAAACAAATTGTGGTGTTAGATGAGATTTAGAAGTATCAATATAAACTCATTTACCTGCTGAAAAAGTCTAGAATCAATGACACCAAATTAGCAATGAGCAAAGCTGTTGCCCCTATCCCATGGTTTCAAAATACTGTTTTCCACTAAAATGAGCCAGAGCTCCTTCCAGGGCTGAGACAAGTAGAGTACACAGTGAGTCTGAAACACTGTGTTCCAGAAAGTAAGAAAGTGTTCAACAACTAATGGAGGAATTTCAAAAAACTGGAGGAATCACATTACCTGTCTTTAAATTATACTACAGAGCTATAGTCACCCAAACAGCACGGTACTGGCACAAAAACAGACACATTGTCCAATGGAACAGAATAGAGAACCCAGAAAGCAATCTAGACACCTACAGTGAACCTGTTGCTGGAAAAGATGCCAAGAACAAACACTGGGGAAAAGCCAGTGTCTTTCAATAAATTGTGCTGGGAAAACTGGATATCCATATGTAGAAGAATGAAATTAGACCCCTATCTGTCACCATATACAAAAATAAAATCAAAATGGATTAAGTATTTAAATCTAAGACCTCAAACTATGAAACTACTTCAAGAAAAAATTGGGAAAAATCACCAGGACATTGGTATAGTTAAAAATTTCTTGAGCAATACTCCACAAGCACAGGCAACCAATGCAAAAATGGACAAATGGGATCACATCAAGTTAAAAAGCTTCTGCATGGCCAAAAAATATATAACCAACAAAGTGAAGAGACAACCCACAGAATGGGAGAAAATATTTACATGCTACCCATCTGGCAAGGGATTAATAACCAAAATATACAGGGAGCTCAAACAATTCTATGGGGAAAAACCTATTAATTCAATCAAAAAATGGGCAGAATATTTGAATGGACATTACTCAAAAGAAGACATACAAATGGAAAACAGGTATATGAAAAGGTGCTCAACATCATTGATTATCAGAGAAATGCAAATCAAAACTGCAATGAGATGTCATCTGACCCCAGTTAAAATGGCTTATATCCAAAATACAGATAATAGGAAATGTTGGCAATGATTTGGAGAAAAGGGAACCCTCATACAGTGTTGGTGGTAACGTAAATTAGGCACCTCAAAAAACTAAAACTAAAGCTACCATATGATCCAGCAATCCCACTGCTGGGAATAAACTCAAAAGAAAGGAAACCAGTATATTGAAGAGATATCTGCACTCCCGTGCTTGTTGCAGCACTGTTCACAATAGCTAAGATTTGGAAGAAGTATCCATCAACAGATGAGTGGATAAAGAAAATATGGTACACATAAACAATAGAGAACTATTCAGCCATCAAAAAGAATGAGATCCTGTCATTTGTAACAACATGGATGGAACTGAATATCATTATGTTAAGTGAAATAAGCCAGACACAGAACGACAAACATCCCATGTTCTCACTTATTTGTGGGATCTAAAAATTAAAGCAATTGCACTCATGTACATAGAGAGTACAAGGATAGTTACCAGAGGCTGGGAAGGGTAGTGGGGTGGGGGCGGGGGGGAAGGGATGGCTAATGTGTACAAAAAATAGAAAGAATGAATAAGACCTACTATATGATAATATAACAAGGTGACTATAGTCAATAACTTAATTGTACATTTTAAAATATCTAAGAGTGCAAATAAATTGTTTATAACACAAAGGATAAATGCTTGAGGAAATGGACAACCCATTATCCATGATGTGATTATTACATATTACATTCCTGTATCAAAGCATCTCATGTACCCCATAGATGTATACACCTACTATGTATCCACACAAAAATTAAAAATTAAAAAATTAAAAGTAAATAAATATAAATAAAAAATAAAATGGAGAAAGGAGTTGAATAGATATTTCTACAAAGAAGGTATACAAATGGCCAATAATCACATGAAAAGATGCTTAACATCACTAATAATTAGAGAAATGGAAAGCAAAATCGCAATGACACACCCACTTCATACACATTCTTACCATTAGGAATAAAAATTTAAAAAAGTAAATAAGTATTTGTGAGGATGTGAATAAATTGGCACCCATGTGCATTGCTGCTAAGGATTATAACAGTTCAGCCACTGTGGAAAACAGTTAAGTGGTTCTTCAAAAAATAAATATATATGTACCATATGTTCCCCCATTCCATTTTCATGTATATACCCAAGAGAATTAAAAGCAGGGACTAGAATAGATATTTGCACACCAATGTTCATAACAGCTTTCCATGTTCATAGCAGCACTATTTACCATAGCTAAAACATGGAAGCATTCCAAGTGTCCACTGAAGAATGAATGGATAAACAATATGTGGTATATCCACACAATTCAGCCTTAAAAGGGAAGGAAATTCTCACACATGCTGCAATGTGGATGAACCTTGAAGACATCCTAAGTAAAATCAGCCACAAAAGGACATGTTGTATGGTTCCATATCTAGAATTGTCAAAAAGTATAAAGATAGAAAGTAGAATGGTGGTTTCTATGGAATAGAGACAGGCGGAATGAAGCTTTACTGTTTAATTGGTACAGTTTCAGTTCGGGAAGAAAAAAAATTCTAGAGATGGATGGTAGTGATGGTTGCACAAAAATGTGAATGTTTTTAATGCCACTGAATTGTATACTTAAAATGGTTAAAATGGTAATAAAATAATTCACTGAGCTGTACACTTAAGATTTGTACATTTCAAAATGGACACATTTGATGAAAAAGAAAGAGTCTAGGAGTCTATAGTAATACTAATGAAGGAGGGGGTAATTCCTTTTCATATAAGAATACCAACTTATATGTGTGGAATGAGTTTAAAATGACCAGGTTGCAACCAACATCATAATCACTGGTTCTGGAAAGAAGCATCAGTGAAATATTTTGAGGAACAGAGTATTCAAATAGTCTCAAAGCATTGCCAACAGATTATTAATTTTATTTATAAAGGATAAAAAATGCTTTTATAGTGATTTAATCTGTCAGATATCTCATTAAGCAAATAGTCAAACTAAGAATAACCAATAAAAGGAAAAAACAGAAATCATGTGCCTCACTGAAAAAGACACAGGATCACCCAAATCATATTCCTGTCAAAAATGTATAATGTGAATCTAATTATGAGCAAACAGATGAATTCAAATTGAAGATAATTTTACACAATAACTAGTCTGGTTATTTCAAAAATGTCAGTGTCATGAAATCAATTTAAAATAAACTTAAATTACCTTGAATTTATACAAATTTTTATTTGTTAATTGTCCTCAATAAAGCTGGAAAAAATAAGTACAAATAAAATAAAAGGGCTTGGAAACTGTTCTAATTAAAGGCAACATGAAAATATAATGTGAAAATAAATGGAATGCATGATCTTTGCTTGGATTCCGGATCAGAAAAATATTATTAAGGATATCACTGGGATAATTGGGAAAATTTCAATATAGTATATGTGTTAGACATAGTATCTTATCAATGTTAAACTTTTTGAACATGATAGTTATATTTTGGTTATGTAGGAGAAGGTCTTGATTCTTATGAAACACATGCTAACTAATTTAGGGGTGAATTATCATATCTGCAACAGACTCTCAAGTGGTTTAGAAAAAAATACAGACATACCCGTGTATGTAGACATAGTACAAATGTGGTATAATGTTAACAACTGGTTAATCTAGGTAAAAGGCATATAAGTGTTCATTGTAATTTTCTTGCAATTATTTTGTGGGTTTAAAATTTTTCCAAATAAAATAATGTTGTGAAAAATAAAATAAAAATCTTTAAAAATATTCAGTCTCACCTAAAGGCATCTAATATTCTGGGACTGAAGCTGATATATTTGAAGAAAGAAAGGAATGGCTGGATGGCTAGATAAATAGCTTGGAGTCAAATGCTCTAAATTCTAGTCCAAGTTCTATCATTAACTTGTCATTTTATTTGAGTTTTTTCATGGGTCAAATAAGGGGTGATAATACCTCCTTGCCATGTTTACTTTATGGGGCTGTTGTAGGGATTAAATGAGATAACAGATAAAAAAGTACACTGACAAGGGGAAAAGTGCTATTCAAATTCAGAACACTTATATTGTTATTATCAATCTTAGAATACTTTTACAATGGCCACTACCAAATCCATTGTTGGAAACTCACAAGTATTGATTTGCACATTTTCAATGGTATAAATTCACCCCTTTGCTTCTGTAATTCCTGTATCCTATGACATGGGTATTCCCTGAAATGATTGATAGCCCTTGCAGGCTATCATTAGCAATGAATGAGACCAGTGGCGTCCAAGAGGATTCTCCTACATGCCTGCTTTCTGGGCAGCAGTTCTGCATATTTTCCATTTGAATCAGTGGCAGGAGTTCTTGTTAAATCAAGTGTAATCAGAGAAGATGGTGGGCAAAGGGAGGCTTGTAGAAGGAAAGAGGAAGGAAAGGTGGCAGGGTCACAAAGATACTACTTGATACATTTTAAGGGAGAGGACCAGAAAGTCCTGCCACTGTCACCTAAAGATATCTATCTTCTTGAGGTGTTCTGATTTTTCACTAGAACCACTGCTACCAATTTGCCATGTATTTAGTGGTAAAAAAATGATTCAAAGGTAGATATCTCATATACAGTATTTGGAAATACACAAGTCAATTCTGTTTCAATAATTATAGCACGGGGCAATAATCAATTATTGATTTCATATCCTTGGCACACAAATTGTACCATAGTTGCCCTAAGGGTAACTTTTGGTAAAACAACAACAACATTAAAATCCCTAAACTATTTCGGAAAGGAAACACACACACACACACACACACACACACACAAACACACTCTCACATATACTGCATGTCCTTTTTATCCTGTAGGCTTTGAGGAGCAAGCCACATTTGTGACTTATGATCCACAACTGGCCATTATTTACTTGGTAGAGACACTGATTCACATAGAGACATAAATAGTAGAGACCTAGAAATATAGGTCCATTCAATTGTACCATCTTACAAATAATGGCTACTGATCAATCTTATTTAAAATTATGTCTTCTGTCATTCATTCATTCAATTCTTACAACTCACTCTAGAAACTAGTCTTTTGGATTGTGGTTAGGTGCTCTTTGTCAAATTCTCGTTAATAGAATAACCACGTTAAACAGACTAGGAGGCAGCATATTGCACTTGTCCAGAATTCAAGAGAGTTTTCTTCCTGGACTTTGTGAACTTAGAAAATTAAAATAATAATTTTCTTAGCTTCCTTATCTGTAAAATGAACCTAATACATCTTGCTCAACCGTATTGTTATTATGGTAATCAAATCCAGAAATTCATTCAAGATAATCCATAGTATAAAATGTAAACATTATTATTTTGCATCAAACTTTGATATACACGAAATACATGTCTCCTGCCCAGAAAGCACTAAACCAGAAAAAGAACCAGACAATACAAAGACAACTTAGTGTATTTTTCAATTATGACTAAATCAACAGCCAAGATGTCTAATCGCACTCCTAAAATTTCTGTGTAGCCAAGTTGTAAAGCTTAGAAGAAAATTTAGAGCCTGGCAAAGAGTAACTGCCAAAATGCCAGAGTCCTTTTTTCCTGGCAGCATTAATGAAGCCCATAATAGCAAACAGTGACAGCAGTCCTGTCAATAACCACCAACACAGGAACAGTGCTTGTCTAGGCATGATGGAATTCATGCTATTTCTAAATGTGATGCTTTGTTCAATATTAAATATTTGACTCAAGATTTGATATTTGATACATGGGAGAACACAATCAAGGAAGAACAAATTGGGAGAAACGTTGATGAAAGCTGTTATTAAATAATTAGGTGCATTTTCTGTATGGTAAAACAATTTGACAAGTCTGATCTTCTCAATGGCAGAGTTTTAATCTGAGTTCTCCCAGAGGAGATTGAGGTGATTAAATCATGTATTTCTTAAAAACAATAGCCAAGCCTTAAATGGGCAACACACTGATCATACCTGATAAAAATTCAAGGAAGTTACATATCATATTCAGAATTATTAAACATTTTCTAAAACTATGAAAAATAAGAAAACACAAAGGAAACAGATAAAGTTACTCTATGTGGGAAAATTGAGAAAAGATTGGGGCTAGTATTTAATATTACTTGTTTTAGAACCACAGCTGCTGATAGAGTTGATACAGTAGTTATTTTAATTACTATTAATACAATCCATTTCAACTGTGGGATTAAGAAAGCTTTGAGTATAAAGTGCAGCTTCCATGTATGAATCTCAAAATGTCTAACAAACATTATCTACCTTTTGTGAGAGGAGTAAAGTCAGCAATTTTTGCCAGTAGAGAAAGAAAGTTATTAACTTGCCTGCAGATGCAGGGTGCCATGGGACAGGGGCAACTTGTATGAGTTTACAAAGTAGAGGAAATTAATTTCCTTATATTCTTTTCACTCTTGCTAACTTGGGAAGAGGCAGGGAAGAGGGAATAAGAGAAAGAGAGAAGTGTTTTCTATCTTTTGTGCTCCAGAGGGAAGAACTAAGCAAATACAATAAAACTGCATCAAGTAATTAACTGACTAGTCAACTCACAAAGATTCACCAAGCACATATACCCATATCTGTGCCAATCATTTATATAAAGAGTGAAATGAGTCATTATCCTTAATTAATACTGTGATTACAAAAGAAAATGTTGTTATCTTTTAGACATAAACGCTGAAGTATTTAGGGGTGAAACATCATGTTATTTGTAATTACCTTAACGTAAATCTGGAAAAATAAAGAGGGAGTAAACATGGCAAACTGTTCACAGTTGTACAATCTAGGTACTAGATATTTGGACATTCATTATATTATTCTTTTTGTTTTTCTGTATATTTTCAAAGCCTTATACTAAAAGGTTAGATTTTTTTTACCAATTCAGAGTAATGAGAAAACGCTAATTTAAATCAGAAAAAAATCTGAAAAACAACATATTTTGAAATGAACTATTTTTACCTTTGATCCTTCATAGCAGCTGAAACTAAACTAGTTTTGCCTTATATTGTATCATTTGTTTGGTTGACTAATATATCCCTTACTCTAAAAAGGATTGATACATTCAGACAATTAACAAAATCAAATAAAATTAAAAATAATAGAAGCATAAGAGAGAATCACAACATGCAAGTGATAAAGTCTTTGCCCTTGTATCAAGTGGGTCACAATGTGAACCCAAACTAGCAGCAACAAGAAAATATCCTAGAATGTTTATTTGGAAAAAAATAAACTAATTACAAGGAAAAAACTCATGATACTATTACAGCTAATATTTGCTAAGCATTTATCAAGTGTTTCAGGCATATTTCTAAGCACTTTTCATATATAAATTCACTGGATTCTCACCACAGGGACTACTTTACCCTCAATTTACAGGTGAAAAAACTGACATTCATAGAAGGTAAGTAACTGACTTGCCAAAGGTCACATAGCCAGGAAGTGACAGAATTGGAATTTAACCACAGGTAGTCCTGATTAAAAAAACCACATTTAAATCTCTAATTAATATTGTCTCTTTTCCTGGTAAGTGCAACATTTTAAAATAATGAGACCAGAAGAAAATATATATTCCATAGGTTTTTGTAGAGCAAATAATGAACAACATCCTCAAAAAAACATCTTCACTGTAAACACAGTGACAGGTTTCATTAGGCTAGTCATGATGTTTTGTAATTATCATATCTAGTATTTGCAGTAAATAAGTTCTTAGGTGCTTGAAAATGATGTGTTTTAAGTAGCTTAAACACACCTTCCTATATCTGCTAAACCTGTTAATCTGCCGAGAATAACTGCACCCCCAGCTTTTTTCAGAGTCATATGAGTCGTCACAAATTCTGAATTATTGGAGCCTAAATCTCTGACATGTACAAAGTGGCTAGGTTCATTTAGACTTAATTTATACTTATTTTGGATAATATCATGTATTGAAGACTTCAAATGTTGTGATAGATTGAATAATGAAGTCAAATGGTGGGAAATGAATGATGAGCAGCTTGACCAAATATTAAATTCAGTTATGGTAACATACCATGAATTTGGTCTTGAATAAATCAACCAAATGCCCCAGCACCTGCCTACCTATATCTCCTTTCCTGTATTTCTTGCTCATCTTTTAAGTGAGGCCTTTGAGCCGAGAACTTCTACCTAGAGGATATCTCAATGACTGTGCAATAAAAATGATAAGCAAGATACAAATCTGTTCTTAAACTCTAGAATTATCTGATTAGGTAAGATTCAAACCTGAGATGAGCTGTCATTAAATTACAACATAACTGCACTTAAAAGTCTTGGTTTGCTCATTTCAGAAAGCACTGTTCATTCATATACTGAACTGGGTAGGAGGCAGTGGAAACAGGTGGCCTATTACTAGATCCATTTAACAAGAGACTTATGCATTACATATCCATCTCGAGGCAATTAGGCTGATCATTTTTTTTCTTTTATGGCTTCATTGAAAACTCCTGGCAATAAAGCAATTATAAAATATGTATCCTAGCGTTTATCTATGATATCAAATGCAATGGCCTTCTTATGCATCAGTGGTGGACCCCTATAGACTTTTCTCTGAAGAAATTTAGTATTTCCAAGGCAAATTCACTGTTCAAAAGATATGTAAATATGAGGAGGTCTGGTGTATGAATAGCAAATGGGATGGATGAAACAATTTGTTTCAATTGTCAAATCATTGTTTGTTGATTTTAAAACAAATACCAATTATTACCTGCCAAATTTATTATTATTTAAACACAGATGTGTTTCTAATGTGGATTTGAACACTTAGTATGTACCAGGCTCTGTGAAAAACATGCTACAGGAATTATTTCACTTAATGCTCATAGCCCTAAAAATTATTATCTTTACCTCCATTTTATAGATGTGAAAACTGAGGCTGAGAGAGGTTACTTATGTGATCCAAGGTCACAAAACTAGTAAATGGTGGAACCAGGATTTCAATTCAGACACACTAACAGAACTTGCAATGCTAACTACCATGCTAATCATTTTTGGAAGCAGGATGCCAAAATATTTGTGGAATAAGAAAAAAGCAATCCACAATCATCTAGATACTGATGTTGTACATGAAGTTTTAAGTGGTAGGTTGGGGAAGACTAAACAAGATCAGGACTGAAAGTCTAGTTAGAACCTTAGATTTGGTCAAAGACAGAGATTAGAACATGGTGAAAAAATATGGCATTCTGGAAAATAGCAGACTGGAAAACAAAGAATCAGATTCTAAGTCCTGCTGTTTCTAGCCAAGCAGGGTCAGATGAAGCAAGTGATTGAGTTTTAAGAACAAAAAATTGGTAGGAATCCAAGTAGGAAGGTGATTGATATGAGAGAAATAAGTTTCAGGGACCCAGTCATTGAAAACCTCTGGGGAATGTTTCCCAAACAGGATACCGATTATTGAAGAAGCACTGAGATACCATGGGCAGCATTGTACCAGCAGGTAAATCAACAAGATCATGGTTCTTAACTTTGCCTTCACACTAGAAATAAAATACGTAAACTTTTAAAATATCCTGATGTCCAGGTTATATTCCAAACCAATTACATCAGAACCTATGGATGTAAGATCAAGTCAAGAATACCTTTTAAAGCTCCCCATTGATTATAATGTGTAGCCAAAATTTAGAACCACTGAACTAGGCACCAAGTCACAGAACAACTTGAAATCTTTATAGGTCCCTATGTAGGCAGAGAAAGTATCAAAGAAGCTGGGGTGGGTTTGAAACTACAGGAATGTAATTACTGGTCTCAACTTTAAATGTTACAATAATGTACATGCACAAGCATGTCATTTTACTGGTTTCTAAATAATGACAAATCCCAGATGGGGCTAAATTTCATTGATACATGGTTCTCAACATCCAGATGATAGATCTCATACAGGAAATTCATTCTGATAACTAAATAAAATGTGATTATTTTCTTAGCTGTGCTGATACATAAAAGTACTAACATAGCCATGAAATTTATCATTATATTGATGCAGATACACTTTATGTCAAATCACCTCCCTCAAACTAAATACTTCCAAAGGGTAAAAGTTTGATAATGCTGCCTATAAGCTTACCATAGTCACAGAATAAAGCCTCCAACTCTTGAGGTCCAGGGTTGGATTCAATTAAAATTCACTGATGGTTCAACGTGTACCAAATTATTGACATCTGCTTTAATATATATTAGGGAAGGCTGTATGTAACAACCAAGTGACAGAGTTATTGAGAGGATCAACCAAAATAATATATATGGAATTGCTGGTTCATAATGCCAGAAAACATTAAAAATTAAAATAGATTTAATAAAATTTTCCCAAGCCATGTATGTATTCTGTGGACCAGTGGGTAGTAGTTATACAGACAGGGTCTCTTATGTTACTTGGCGGTAAGGATTATTTACATCACGGTATTAGTCCATTCTCATACTGGTATAAAGAACTGCCCAAGACTAGGTAATTTATAAAGGACAGAGGTTTAAATGACTCACAGTTCCGCAGGGCTGGGGAAGCCTCAGGAAATGTACAATCATGGTGGAAGGGAAAGCACACATGTCCTTCTTCACATGGTGGCAGGAGAGAGAAGTGCCAAACAAAGGGGGAAGCCCCCATGATTCAATTACCAGGTCCCTCCCATGAAACATGGGGATTATTAAAATTCATGGTGAAATTTGGGTGGGAAAACAGAGCCAAACCATATCAATCACCAAGACAAGTGTAGCTTTATCACATATATCTAAACATCAGATGACTGGCTGTTTTCTCTGAATGTCTTGGTGTCATATAATTTTACTTAGAGATTGCTTGAAAATGATATTAATAAAAGTCACAATCTATTTGTTTTACCCTGATCTCATTTCATTGTCACTGTTGTTGTTTTTCTCTCCAGATCCCCATGTGAGTACATGACCCATTTAATGCAGCTTGCAAAATTCAGATGCCCCAAACTTGAATCCCCATGTTCTTAGAAATAGCTATAGCAGGCCGGGCGCGGTGGCTCATGCCTGTAATCTCAGCACTTTGGCAGGCTGAGGCGGGCAGATCACGAGGTCAGGAGATCGTGACCATCCTGGTTCACACGGTGAAACCCCGTCTCTACTAAAAATACAAAAAAAAAAAAAAAAAAAAAAAAAAAAAATTAGCCGGGCTTGGTGGCAGGCGCCTGTAGTCCCAGCTACTCAGGAGGCTGAGGCAGGAGAATGGCGTGAACCAAGGAGGTGGAGCTTGCAGTGCCAAAATCGCGGCACTGCACTCCAGCCTGGGCGCCATAGCAAGACTCTGTCTCAAAAAAAAAAAAAAAAAAAAAAAGAAAGAAAGAAAGAAATAGCTA
Organism: Pan paniscus; assembly: GCF_029289425.2. Classification (NCBI taxonomy): domain Eukaryota; kingdom Metazoa; phylum Chordata; class Mammalia; order Primates; family Hominidae; genus Pan; species Pan paniscus. The sequence continues at coordinate 105,038,174 of NC_073272.2, read as the reverse complement.
TAATATTGCTTCTAAGCCTTTTGGCTAAGATCAGGTGTAAAAATAGCTATAATAGAAAAAATATCTGGCTTAACATCATGAAATCAACTAAATCTAATCTAATGGAGGAGTATAAGCAGTTGCAGTTTTAGCAAGCCACGTATCACAGCCATATCCCTGACTTGTGAGTTTCCCTTTAATTCATTTATGCATACACAATTACCTTTGGACTCATTAAGTCTTTTCTCAGTTAAAGTTCTGCATGACTTGGTAACTCACTATCTATACATAAATGAAGAATTTTTGAAATTGGGTGGGCCATAAACAGTTGCTTGAAGAAGAAAAAAATATATGGCACAATTTTAAGTCAAGAAGAGGAAAAATTCATAGTCTTGACTGTGTAGTTTAAAACTGGATAAAAAGGAATTAAGGCTTGGGATAGTTTTCTTATGCAGCTGACAGAACTTAAAATGATCTCATTTTTATAAATTAAATTTGACAGGTGATTAATCTATGATAAGTAGTAATTAAAATGCTTTGAAAATCAATTTCAAAAAGTATTTTAAAACATAGCAGAAAAGAAATATTTGAAAATCACCTGAGTATGTGTATCTCAAAATGCAAATGATGGCACCAGTTTATTGACAAATTAGGTATAAGCAATATAGATACAAAGAAAGATTACTCTGGGTATAAAGTGATAGGAAGGTAATTGGAATGATCCATTCCCAACACTTAATTCTTGCAGCACTAATGGGATTAATGGGTTCTCAACTAAAAGCTTCACAACTTGAGCGGTTCTTATCAGGTCAAGTAACACTTACATAGCATACAATCAAAAGAGCCTTGTCAGACTAGCTAGGGCAGTCATCAGAACAGCTACTGTCGTTGGGTAGCTTCCAATTTAATGTTTGGTAGCTTCCATTTAATGTTTTTAGATAATTCACAACTGATCAACTTCTGAATAGGTTCCAAAGAACTACCTCTTATAAAGAGAACAAAATAGAATGCAGAGTTTTTCAGAGTGTGTTTAAAGTAAAAAATAGGGTTCTGTAGTCAGATAGGTGTTGAAAATGCCTGAGTTAAATAGAGTTAAACAAATGTAACTAATATAGGACTACTCTAAGGCTTTAATATACATTGTGAATTGAGTCCCCACATTGTCAACTTCTACACTCAGCCTGGACACTGAGAACCAAAACCATACCTTAGTGTCTATACTAACATGACTTTGCTATTTCCCTGCTTTCATTAGCGTTTCTTTACTCTTCCCAAACTGTCCTACCCAAACCAATGGTTTCATTGCTCATTACAGGAGATTCCCAAAAGACCCATCAACTCTTCAATGGAGAGTGTTCACAGACTGCTTGAGCCCTAAGATTCTTTGAATCCACCCTTCAAAATCCTCACTTTGCTGCTTCCATCAGTCCTGAGCTATTTTATCATGATTGCCACCCAATCCCAGTCCAGAACCTGCACTGAAATACCTGCCTTACATCAAATTTCCAATTCTTAATAAATTATATTCTTACCATCCCCCCTCTGAAGCACTGTCAAAGCTTTGAGGAGGTGGTGAAGCAATAAACTCTGCTTTGTCTTATCTACAAGTTGTGTTGGAGATATCTGGGGAGACTTCTTGACAGAATCTTCAAGAGGATGGTATAGGATCTTTTATGGTCTAGATTTATTTGATTATTCCCCAACATACACATGTATATATGCATACATGAATATGTGTATGTGTGTATAGCACCTTGCACATTCACACACTTTGAGAAAAGGTTATATGGTGGAAAGGACTTTGGACTAGGATGAGAAGATCTGTGTTCCAACTCTGCCCCTGCTTCTAACTACTTGTGGGTTCTTGGGAAAATCCCTCCCTTTTTCTGGGCCTTACTTTCCTCACCTATAAATGATAGTATAAGACTAGATGATCTCTGAAGATACAGTTGATTCTTTATCTTTTTTCTACCAGGGCACTCATGGTGAAAGATGTATAGATGCTTGGGTGGTAGCATAGGTAAGGCAAGTTATAAATGATTCCTGACATACTAACCTTTCTCTCCCATTCAAGAATTTAGATAAAAATATAAGCCAGTGGATGATGTTATCATAGGGTTATACTTGAATCTACTTACAATTTTTTACTAGTAACCAAGTACTTGAAATGTGTCATTAGTATATGGTAACCTGGAAGCTGAGAAATGCTGGTCTGAAACACTTTGGTTCTATGACTATGATTTCTACAAGTAGTGGTGAGAAAAGCTACACCAATCCTAAAGAGACTCGCAGAAGATAAATCTCTTTTCTTCTTTTACTAAATGTAATAATTGAGTTTCTAAAGCAAGATATGCTGCAAAGCTGTCTAATGGAATACTAGCTGAAAACAAAATCCAATACATAATGATACCTGGTACTGAGCTCAATTCCAGCAGATGCACAGCAAGTCATGACATCTGTAAACTGGATCTCTGCAAACTCATTGTTACTAATATTTCTTTGGACTGATGATTGAATGCCTTCTCATTTGTGGAGCTCTTTTAAATGTTGCTAATTATGCTATTTTACATTTGTATAGCACTTTATTTTTGCTAGGGTCTTTTGCTTGTATTCTTATCCCCAGGATATAGGTGAAGGAGGTAATTGTAGGTGTTTCTCTCATTTTTAGAACAGAAAAAGAGTTTCATAGAGGTTATTTGCTTAAAGCTACACAGTAGAAGACCCAGGAGTCTAGTCTATATTTTCAGATTCTAATTCTCTATATTTTCTTCTACCCTCAAAATTTCTCCAAGTCAACACTCTTTCCCCACCAAAGACCTCCTATCCGATAAATCCAATGGCCTCTCCATTCATGACTTCTTTCACTTGTTCATTCCTTCTTCATTATTTCATTCATTCAACAGATATTCATTATTTGTGCATTTCTCTTTCTTGATGTTTCTGCCTTACTCATCACCATTAGGCATCCCTTTCTCCTTGTTCTTTATTTTTCAGTTCTTTGCTATCTATCTGTCCTCTTCCCTGGCTCCTTTTCTCCTCAACCCCCTAAGTGTGTTTTCCTAACCTCTGACTTTGACATTCTTCTGTTATATCTCTCTATCTTGCCTTTTAGCAATTTAATTTTAGTGTAAGGTTTCCGTTGTTATCTCTGTATGAATGAGACCCAAATCTGTCTTTCTAGTATGAGAGAAGTACAGAAAAAAATGCTATGAAAGCTCGAGTGAAGTAGCAGTCACTTCCAGGTTTGTTTGTTTTTGTTTTCGTTTTTTTTTGAATGACAGAGTGGGAATCAGAAATGTCCTGGCTTTTTAGTGGTTCCTTAAAGTCTGGGATAGGATTTGGATATGCAGAAATGGTAGAAAAGGTGTCCTAATAGGGGAAACAGGATGAACACAGACACATTGGTGTGAAATGATAGAGCAAGTGCAGAAAACAGCAAGCATTCAAATTTGCATTATAGAATGAATAAATGCCTGAAAAGAGTAGTAGCAATGTTCAATGAGATTTTGGGAGGTTCTGAGTGCTAGCCATGAGAATTTTGACTATACTTGAACTAGAGATACTAGCAGGACCACCAAGTTTAAACATCCAGTAAGGAGCTGCATACATAAATTTGAAATTAGGGAAAAACTTCATCACTGTGTTTACAGTAGTATATCTAATTGTTATTTGTATGATTGTCTTTTCTACTAACACTAGACAGTGAGTTTCTTGAGAGAATGATCTGTAGACACTTCATGTTGATTATCTACTCCATTCCACTTAGTGTGGTACCTTGGAGTCAATAAAGGAACAAATAATGCCTACTTAATTACTGGCAACATTGCCTTTCAAAACACACCTGTCTTTTGATTTCTATAAACTTACACAACATATCCTTGCATCTAGTGGAAAAACACCCTGTTCTCAAAATCTGGGGCCTGATTTTAAGTTTCTTACTAATACTATCCTAGCTAGTCCCACAACATCTGATCTCTGCCTTCACTCCTGTTCAGTCCTCCAATCCAAGTTAGCTGCTCCTCCTCTAAAATCGTTTAGGACAGTGCACATCCTTATCACACAGTTACTCACTATGCACTTTATTTATTTGTCTGTATCATCTACTTGGATGTGAGCTCCTTGCAAAAAACGTCTATGAAATTTATTTGTGTAACCCAAGGCATGTGGCTGGCACACAGTAGGTGATAAAAAGTGTTTTAGTGACTGTAGGGATGATTGTTTCAAAGTCTGTCCTAAATATCACCACTCACTCTTGTATTTATTTGTTGTCTCCTATGTGCATGACACTCTAATTGGTATAGTGGGGTATCAAATGGATTCTGTTTTCAAAGAGATTTTCATTTATTAGGGATGTGACCTGCACAAAAATATATATGCAAACTGAAAAGGTAAACCAAACCATTTCTAAGCAGGTGCTTTCACTGCCTTCTAAAAGTAGTTCATTGCATCCACGTGTTTGACATCCTGGATACCCAATACCTGGATGACACCTGATTTCTCCAGATGTCATGCCATCTTGTAATCATGGGCAAATTCTTCCCTGTGTTTTGAGGCTGCTGTCAAAGGCAACCCTGAATAACTTGCTGTGACTTTTTAAAACAGTGCAGCAAGTTCAGAATGATGGATTAAATGAAAATTCCCTGTCCAATGCAAGAAGAATAAAGTTCCTTTTTGCTGAATTACTGCTGTGCAGGTTTATTTGCTGTCTAAGAAAACAATATGCACCTGGTGAAAACATGGTTGGCTGGGGAAAACCATCACAACCAGCTGTTTCCAGAGACTGAATTATACATTCAAAAGGAAATGTTTGAGCTGGTCTTTTATTTATTCATATCCCCTTCTCCTTCCTTCTCCTGACTTGTTGGCTTTGTTCTTGTCTCAGAAACCCATTTTTGCACCTTACAAACTTCTAAACCCTTCTGACAGCCATACAACTTCTTCAGGAATAAATTTTCTGTGAATTCAAGCACAGCCCAGAATCTTCTCATTACATATTGAAGCAAGTCACAAGGATAAAGGTGCACTTCTTACAGGTTTATACAGTATTTTCTCTTTTAATTTTACTCATAATCTAGATCTATTTTCCTGCTGCAAAGCCACAAAGCAGATGTCAAGGGATTCAGGTCATAGCTGTTCCACCCTCAACACTCCCTAGTCACAGGTTCATGGTTTTATTTCCCACCACACCCCTATCTTTGCCTAGTCAAGATAGTCTTATGTAATAAAATGAGAAAGTATTGTCTTCCATCTCTTCTGATTCAAATATTAGGAGCCCAGCTCAGATCCTTGAGACTCACTGAAAATTCCTCAACCACTTTAGCCCCCAGTGAGCTCCCAAAACACTTATCATCAGTTGCATTCCAGTTGTGTCCTATGTTGCCAATCCCTGACCTGACAGTTGGTAAATTTTTTTTTTAAGGTCTAAGTGTCTATGTCAGAAAAAAAAAATACAAAACTTTAGTATCTTCACTGATCCTCCTCCTCAATGGTGAAGCTGGGAAATTAGCATATAAGAAGATATGAGCATAGGGCAATGATAAACAGGTTTGCAGCCTGGGATTCAAGATATCATGAATCACCCGAAATTACATGCAGTTTTCAGTTTATGGATTTTCTTTTCTCTACAGAGTTTCTTTAGTTACCATCAGATTCTCAAAAGGATCTGTGATTGCCAGATGATTAAGAACTGTAGTATGAGTGTCTTTTGACCTTATCAGAAAAGTCTTGGTCTGTGGTTCTGTCTTCAGCAAATAGATGTTGTGATCAGTGAACACACTTCCTCTCTGACTTCCCAGGGGCTGTGAAGATGGAAATGGCTACAAACTCATGGATGTCCCTAAAGAAAAGAAACTCTGTGATCAGAGCCTAGGAGTAGCATTATTATCATTACTATTTATTTTCTTCCTGACATGTTCATAGTGCTAGACAATTTACAAAGTTCTTCTTACGCACCACCTTTATTCCTGTTTTAATGTTTTTTGTTGTTTTTTTTCCTCTCTCAGCTCCCCTTTTCAACCCTGATTCAATTGATTTGATCTAGCTGGATCAGCCCTGAAGGCTGACAAAAGTTAATGTTTTAAACAAATTAAAGAAAGTAGAACCTTTGTTTACAGTGGCTTACTGATGCTGCTGGTCCTTAGAAAGTTGGTTAAGTAGAACTGTAAAGCAAAACCTCTATTAACTCTTTGCTTCCCTTTGTTGCTGTCTCCATCCCACTGGGCCACAGTAGTTTCTCCTCATGTGCCTCCTTTTACTGTCTGCTTTTGCTTCTTGGGCTACCTGTATACCTCTGGGAAATTTCTGCTCATATATCTTAGCTACACTTAGTATCGTGGGTTGTAACGTAATGCTTATTTATAAATAACAGTCTATGTCTCTGGACTTTTGTTGTATCTGCTTCAAAGTATTCTACCACATATAAGGTTTTAGTTTTTTATTTTTTGTTTTGTTTTGTTTTGTTTGTTTGCTTGTTTTTAGCCATGCCCTAACAGGCATTCCTCCTGCCCCCATTTGGTAAAAGTATAAACTAAGACACAGAAGGATGTGGCAACTTGCTGAAGATTCAGCAGGGTGAGAAACATGCAGTTTCTTGATGCCCCACCCATGTCTAGATTACATTGGATCATGCTGCTTCTCCTGTACTTGATAAACTCAACATCAGGGTTCCAACGTTTATTGCTTGTAAATCTGAAACTGGGATAGGTAGCTTTTCAGGTTGTAATCTAGTGAGACAGTCTTTGGTTAGTTGGCCAAACACTGAAGGTAGAAAATTAGCCAGACACCAATTTTTCTTAGAAAATACCCATTAATAGTAGACTGACATTTGTTAAAAGCAGGCTGTTTTTAACTCATCATTTTTCTGACAACACACAGACTTGTACTTAGTGAACACAAGCCTTCCCCATTCTGCTGCCATTTCACATGATTTGATAGAAAAACTAAATTAGTTTGCAGAAAACTGAAACTGGACCCCTTCATTACACCTTGTACAAAAATCAACTCAAGATGGATTGAAGACTTAAACGTAAGACTTAAAACCATAAAAATCCTAGAAGAAAACCTAGGAAATACCATTCAGGACATAGGCACGGGCAAATATTTCATGTCTAAAACACCAAAAGCAATGACAACAAAAGCCAAAATTGACAAATGGGATCTAATTAAACTAAAAAGCTTCTGCACAGCAAAAGAAACTAGTATCAGAGTGAACAGGCAGCCCATAGAATGAGATAAAATTTTTGCAATCTATCCATCTGACAAAGTGCTAATATCCTGAATCTACAAAGAACTTATACAAATTTACAAGAAAAAAACAAACAACCTCATCAAAAACTGGGCAAAAGATATGAACAGACACTTCTCAAAAGAAGACATTTATACAGCCAGCAAACATATGAAAAACTGCTCATCATCACTGGTCGTTAGAGAAATGCAAATCAAAACTACAATGAGGTACCATCTCACGCCAGTTAGAATGCCGATCATTAAAAAGTCAGGAAACAACAGATGCTAGAGAGGATGTGGAGAAATAGGAACGCTTTTACGCTGTTGGTGGGAGTGTAAATTAGTTCAATCATTGTGGAAGACAGTGTGGCAATTCCTCAAGGATCTAGAACTAGAAATACCATTTGACCCAGCAATTCCATTACTGGGTATATACCCAAAGGATTATAAATAATTCTACTATAAAGACACATGCACACGTATGTTTATTGCGGCATTATTCACAATAGCAAGGACTTGGAACCAACCCAAATGTCCATCAATGATAGACTGGATAAAGAAAATGTGGCACATATACACCATGGAATACTATGCAGTCATAAAAAAGGATGAGTTCATGTCCTTTGCAGGGACATGGATCAAGCTGGAAATCATGATTCTCAGCAAACTATCACAAGAACAGAAAACCAAATACTGCATGATCTCACTCGTAAGTGGGAGTTGAACAATGAGAACACATGGACGCAGGGAAGGAACATCACACACCAGGGCATGTTGGGGGTTGGGGGCCTAGGGGAGGGATAGCATTAGGAGAAATACCTAATGTAGGTGATGGGTTGATGTGTGCAGCAAACCACCATGGCACATGTATACCTATGTAAAAAAAACTGCATGTTCTGCACTTGTACCCCAGAACTTAAAGTATAAAAATATATATAGTCATCCGGTTCTTTTGACTATATGTTATTATACAGAAAAAGAAATCTGGCATTGCTGGATTATTTCTCTCGTAATTATTTGCAGATATTATCTGACACTCCTTTGAAGAATTAATTACTCTTATTACTTGAATTTTTCTTGAACTGCCCTCATCTCATGAATTTTTTCTTTTCAGTAAATGTGATATGTTAAATATATAACAAAATGCGATTTAATTTTTACACCTTTGTAAGATTTCCACACAAATAAGTTCACAAATTAGGGAAAAGACAATTTAGGTAATCATTCTAATTTTTAGTTCAAGAAATATGGTTACTAATACTTCATGGGATTTTATGAGGCAAATAAAAGAAAAGCCACAGTTGAAGTACCACTTTGTTCTCCATGTTTCCAAAAGATATAGAAAAAGGTTTCCTATCTACAGGAAAACACCAGAGAAATGTCATCTTATGACCCAGAGAGCCAGCTCTGTTGGAACAGAATTCACCAATAGATTCTAGAGCTAGTTCTCACCACTGACCAGAGTTCAATAAGAAACCCCGGAGGAGAGTTGAAGGGCCTGTGTCCAATTACAATACCTATTTTAATTATTGTTCAATTGGAACATATTAATAATCCATAAAAACAAAAGCTGCTTGTGACAGTTTTTCACCCAGAAATGCCATATTTCTGGGTGAAATTAGAGAGAACTGAAATTAGAGAGGACTGAAATTAGAGAGAAAAGACATTAACAGTTTGAAATTCGAGTCGTTAAGTATTCGTATCACACAAAGTATTTTAAGCTTGGCATTACTCAAGTTTTTAGTTCCTCTCTTAGGTATTACTCAAGGAGCCAACCACTTGTAAAAGGACCTGTATAAACGTAGTTCCTAATATATAAATAGAGAGGTGTTCAATTTAAAAAACACAAGATATTTTCTTTTTAAAACATTCAGTTGAGCATTAGATATTAACAGAGTCTCATCCATTTGGTGTTTATTTCAAGATGTTTGATAAATGGGAGAGATAGTCTCCTGCTCAATATTGTGCTAACTAGAAGATGCTAAGACAGTCATTCTCAAAGTTAAAGTAGAAATATTTGTTTTTCCTCTTAGTTCATCTGGCTACTAATGAGGCCAAGTTCACGGGTCCAGTTGTTATAAAGGCCATTCAGCTTCTTTCTGGTCCATGGCCAAAGTCACTGTCCCAGTCTGTCATCTTATGCTGACCAATGAAATGCCAGCTATTTATTATGGAGAGGACACATGTGGGTGGGTGGGTAAATCAGAGAAAATTCTTTGTGGCTAGAAAAAAACTCAAAGTACATGTCATACTGGGGCTAGGTCTATAAGAGCTCTTTTTGTATATATATATAGGACAGCACAAAATAGCCTACAGGAAAGAGACTTCCTAGAAAATTCCTTCCAGCTTTCAAGAAGCAGGACCCAAGAATACTTGCTGCAGAAATGAAATGAGTAAAAATAGACATTATTCATACTTATGATGTCCTTGTGGAGCTCCAAAACTGATGTGATAGAAAATTGTTATGTCAACATGACCAATGACGTTTTCTCGAATCATAAGAGCTGGTTAAACAGAATCAGTAAAAAATATGAAAATCCTGATAAGTGAAATGATTTGCCTGCCTAATAAAGCTTAATTAGATCTTGATTTGCATTCATAATGTAAATATGAGTGGTCAACTTCACTAGTGTATCTCAGTCAATGTAGCTGAGGAAACTACATTTCCTTTGTCATATCAACAAAGTAATCCACTAAATGGACTCTCTATATGGTGTTGGTTCCTCTTTCAGTGCAGTGCATTCCTACTCATAAGATGAAGTCTATTAGTTATCTATTGCTGTGCAAGTTATCACAAAGTTTGTGGCAAAACAACACAAGTTTATTGTTTCACAGTTCTGTACGTCACAAGTCTGGGGCGAAAATCAAGTGTTGGCAGGACTGTATCCCTTTCTCGATACTCTAGGTAACAATCTGTTTTCTTGTTTAATCCAGCTTCCGGTAGCTGCCACAATCCTTGGCTAGTGACCCCTTCTACCATCTTCAAAGTCAGCATCAGTAAGTTCAGTCCTTCTGACATGACATCATATCACTCTGACCTATTCTTCTGCCTCTCTCTTTCACTTTTAAGTACCCTTATAATCCATGCCCACTCAGATAACACAAGGTAATTCCAGCTGCAATGTTAATTCACCTTTGCCGTGAAGGTGATATACTCACAGGTTCCAGGGATTAGACTGTGGACATTTTTTGAGGAGGCATTACTGTATCCACCACATGGGGTAAAGTTCAGTGCTACCAAAGACAGAATCCATTTGGTTTTCACACACATTACCAAAACTCATACCTAGCTTTTCATACAGTGTGCTCAGTGAGATGTTGGTGAATATAACAAACATGGATACAGTACATACATACATGCATGCCACCCCTACAGACACATATACACAAGCACATGTACACACACACACACACATACACATTACCATGTAAAGTATTCCATGTTGAAATACAGAAATGATGAATTAAACAATGTTCAACCAGTTTCTTTATTATATGATACTGCGGAGGCTGTTTTAAATTTAAATTTAAATTTTTTTAGAGACAGGGTCTCATTCTGTCACCCAGGCTAGAGTGGCACCATCACAGCTGACTGCAGCCTCAAACTCCTGGGCTTAAGCATTCCCCTCCTCAGCCTCCCAAGTAGCTGAAACTACAGGTACACATCATGACACCAAGCTAATTTTATTTATTTATTTATTTTTGTAGAGATAGGGGTCTTACTAATTTGCCCAAACTGTTCTCCAACTCCTGGCCTTAAATGATCCTCCATCTTGGCCTCCCAAAATGCTAGGATTACAGGCATGAACCACCATGCCTGGCTGCAGAGATTTGGATGGACCAATATTCAATATAAATGTCTAAGATGAAGAGAGGGTGTAAGCCCTTTCCTAAATTTAGTTGATAATAAAACTCTTGCTTCTAAGTGTGTCTTGCTGGATTAGAGGGAAACACTACCCTAAGGTTTTTGCCACCTAGTTTTGGTTGCTTTTAGAGACCAGTGCTAATAAGGTCAAGTGGATAATAGTCCAATTGGTCTATTCTGTGGCTACAACCTACATCTAATCATTGATCTCCCCTTTGCAATGTTTTTCATTGGTTACTTGCTCAATGCTCACTATGGGAAGGACCTAGCATACATATATGCACTTAACATCTCTTGCCTTATGAAACTGAACATAATTTTTAAATTTTAAAACATTTTAACTCGTGGTAAGCTTCTGTTTATTTTCTGGTAGCCAGAGGCTACCAATGAAGCCAATTTCATGGGTCCAGTTGTTATAAAGGCCAATCATCTTCTCTCAAGTTTATGCCCACATTTGTCCTAGTCTGTAATATTGGCCTTATTGGCCAATGAAAGTCGACCTTTCTCATAAGTTCCTCAAGCTTTTTCCAATGTTGGCTCATTCCTACCCTAGTTCTCAGCCTCAATGTGATGTCTTTAGTAAGATGTTCTCTGATGATCTTATATGAAATAGCCTCACCTAGTTATTTTCTATCATATAATTTAGCTTTTTCTTCATAGAACTTTATTAGAGTCCGTGAACATTTTATATATTTGTTTGTGGTAATAATTGTCTCTCAACTAAAATGTAAGCTCTGTGAGGGCAAACTTTATCAGTCTTTTTAAATGCTATACCTCCAATGCCTAGAATTGTGCCTAACACATATCAAGTGGTCAATAAATATCTGTTAAATGAATGAATCCCTATTTTATGGATTAGAAAGAAAAAGCTGAGTTACAGAGGTAAATTACTTGCCAGTATCACCAACCCTCTTTGTGACACAGCAGGGATCTTATTGTTTGTCTCCTGACACTTAGGGAAGTATTCTTTGCTTTAAGAAGGTAATTTGCTAATTATTTTTCTGTGGTTTTACTGTGATTTAATTCATAGTTACTGGTCAATACTTACCCCACTGCTTTGAGAATGAATCTGTAAATGTCAATGCTTGATCAATGCATAAGGCTCCCAGTGTTGAACATAGAGAGGAATGGATAAGTTCACATTTCTTCCTTTTCAGAAGTCATCAGGAAAAAAAAAAAAGCTTTCTTTTTTTTTTTATTTTCTGCCAGCTTCTGAAGGGCCTTCTGTGGGTGGCTTCACAACTGTTCTTTCCAACTTCTGATGCCTTAAGTGCATCACCTGAGGACTATTTTTTTTTCAGAGCTGGCAAATATTAACTACTTGAGGTAAACCTTATGATATTCAAGTAGCAGTATGGAGGCAATGTGAAATTCAAACAGTTATGTATTGATTTTGATAAAAAGGGAAAGAATTTAATGATTAAGGCTAAGTGATTTGAATAATCTATCCATACATCTATAACTTATGGCTATGAGCTTTGGTTACTGTTTCCGAAACCAGTTATTTATGCTAATTTTAGCAATATGATCTCTTAAAAGGATCCCAATATTGAAGAGTGAGGTTTGTAAGTAGACTAAAGTACTGAATGGAATCTAACCCATGGGCCTAGTATTGTCAAGGTTGCTATAGTGGGTTTAGAAGAAATTTTAAATAATAATAATAATAACTCTCTTTTGTGCTCAGGGAGATCCTGGGTTTCATTCTTCCTTGGGACAAAATAACAAAGGTTTACTTGGTAGAGGGTCAGTTGCTCTTTTAGGCAGCTATACATTGCAATGGAACAGAGGTTTTCAAAAGCCACTCTGCAGAGCTTTAGGAGATCTATTGCAGTGGCTGGGGCCTAATAGGATGGGGATCTCATTAGGGATTTTCTCCTTCGCTAAAGCTGTTTCCCCTCAATGTGTTTTCATATAGGGCTTTGGTTTTAATTTGCTTTTGTAGACATGGCTCCACTACTAAAAGGAGAAAGCCACTGAAATAGGTAATGATTTTTAACTTTGGTAAAGTTTAAACCCTACAATTATTTTGATTTCTGGATATAAACCGTTCCTCTCCTAAGCATATGCTAAGTGGTTTTTCAATATTAACATCAAAATAAATTAAAATTAAATTTGCAGTTAAAATTTTGGATAATTAGAGATAATCAGAGATCCCTGAGAAAGTTTCAAGAGTAGGATTGATAAATGTAGCACTATCAAACCTATTTGTAAGGTGGATCTAGAGTCTGCCTATACGTAGTATAATTCCTTCTCAAAATGAAGTAAAAAAAAATAGTACAACTTTAGCCATTATATTATTCATTTCTGCATCATCTTATGCACAGGCTTTTAAATCACATTTGCTTGTGCGTGTATGATGGGAGGGGGAAGGGAGTAATAAGACAGATTTATCCTAATTTTAATCCTTGCTTTGAAAAATAGTCTTATGATACATTATTTTGACCTTCTCAGTATTGTATATTTTGACTTGATGGCCACGCCACCTCTTTTCCACAGTTCACTGAGGCCGTAAACAAGAGACGTGCAATGGCATACCCTGAAAATTATACGTTGTCGAAAAGGTCAAAATAGTATAGCCAAATGTTGCTATTTGTAATTTACAGAATATATGAGGCATTCAAATTCAAACAACTCATTCTCTTGACAGAGTAAGAATAACATAAAATGGCACAACATGAATCTATTTGGGAAAAAGACACTAGAAATAAAACATAGCCAGAGCCCAATTTCTGTCTTGGTTTCCTAAGATGGTGCTCCATTTACTTATTCTTCTACAGGCATAAGAAACCCATGAGGTTCCCTGGAAATGAGTTATATTTCATTGAAATGTTAGCTTGAAAATGTTGAAAGAAAGAGGGAAATTCAAGAATAGATTACATTTTGTTACATAAAGAGGGAGCAGAAATGTAGTCTGAAAAACACTAGCTGATTTGGGATTACTGTACCTGGGATACTATGTACAAAGCAGATGTATGATCTTAAATAGGTCATGTTTTTCTCTCTGGGCTTGAGTTTTCTCATGTGAAAAACAATGTCGATGGACCAGAAGCTCTCTTAAGAGCTCCTCAGTTTGAAATATTCTGACGTCTCATTTGATCTTACGACTTATAATCTCCGTCTCCTTTCGGACTTTTCCATGGTGATGTATTGTTTCCAAAAATTGCCAACAACCAGTATATGCATTTATCTCCTCCTTTTCAGAGGTGGAACCAATTTCACTTCTCCTTAAATTTGGGCTGGTACTGTGACTTACTTTTACCAACAGAATGCAGTGAAAGTGACACTCATTCCAGGCCTAGTCTTTAAGAGGCCTGGAATCTTCTCACTGTCTTAGAAGAGAGAAATGAAGTAAAGAAGCTTGTACCAGAAGAGTGCATAATAAAATATTGTGTGGAGAGAGAAGCCACATGGAGAAAAAATTAACTGCTTCTGTCAAAGGTCAGCATCAAGGCCCAAGAATGTGAGTTATGGGTTGTTCCAGGCCCAGCCAAGCTCTCAGCTGAATGGAACCGCATGAGTGGCCACAGTCAAAATCATGTGCAGCAAGAGAACCACCTGGACACCCATGGCATCATGAGAAATAATAAATCATTGTTCTTTTAAGCCACCATTTGGGGAGAGGGTATTATAGAGTAATAGGTAACTGAAATAACCACTTTAGTAAGTGTTCTTTACTCACTCAGTTGCTCAGTGACCTGAAAGACTTTCTTACATCTACTCTCTTTCTCACCTACCTGTATCCAATCCATTGCCAAGTCTGCTAGACTACAAGCTTCTTAAAGACAAGAAACATGTCTTTTTGGCTCACTACTGCATTTCCAGCTCTCAATAGAGTGTCCGAGGTATAGTAGGTTAATTTCAGGGAAGTACTATTAATCTTACTTCATCTCAAACAATCACTTTCCATCTCCACCAATACCTTAGACTGAATTGCCTTCAGCTTTTGCCTGAAATACTGCAGTATCCTTTTAACCAGGATCCTCATAAAAATTGGTTGGGTGAAAAGGTATATAGGACATCTCTGTGTTACTTTGGCAACATTTCTGTAAGTCTACAATTATTTCAAGATTAAAAGTTAGAAAGTATAAATGTACATAAATTACATCATGAAACTTCTTTAATTAGAACCCTCCTATGATGTTTGGCATGATAAGACTACTCCTTACCTCTCTGATGTCACTTCACACCACTCCTATCTCCATCTTCACAGATGGCAATGTTTAGCTATACTAGACTTAAATGAAGTATCTCAAATATTCTCAACATTTTTTTCTTTCTGCAAGACCTTAATATATGCTATTCTGCCTAATTGAGGCACATTTTTTCTTAATTTTAACTTGGTGCCTCCTCCTCATCTTTTAACTTTTACCTTATGAACTTTCTAAAACTATGCATTTCTACTCATCCACAATGTAATAGATGTTCTCTCTTATTTTCATTCATAACACTTAACAACAATTTGTAATTTTATATTTATGTAAAATGGTAGGTTAATTTATTTAATCTCTGTCTCCCCTGCTAGACAGTAATCACCATGAGAGAAGAAACCATGTCTGTCTCAAATTTCAGTCTTTATAATGGTGCCTGGTACATCACTAGCACTTGATAAGTGTTTGTTAAATCAGTTAAATCTCATGGACCTTTGCTTAAATTATCTGTGCGTATGAAGTACTATTTAAAATTTACGGAGATTAGTGTACATTGGTAAAGGCCATATTTGTGGACATGAGGGAGCATACTCAGGTAAGGAAGGGAGGGTAGGGTCATTTTATGGCTCTAGACAGAACAAGAACTAAACCATCCCACATTACCATACCAGCACTAAGGATATAGGAATTACAATAGACTTGTATGCTACACCTCTATTTACTGGGGCATGGTAACATTACACTGATTTATTCAGTATTTTTTGATTGTCTATTATCTGAACTGCCTATTATTTATAGTGACTATACATGGAATCTTCACTGCCATGGATTAGATGCTAGGAGGACATGGGTTGCATTATATGCATAGACTTAAAGAAATCCTGGTGGCATCACCCTTATGCAGGAAGAATCTAGAAACTAAATTTATAATTATCTATAATCTATGTACAAGAAAACAATAGATACATGTCAGCTATTTTGCTCTACTTCCCAAACTACTTATTTTCTTCACAATTTGTTTGGCTAAGGTAAGAAAGAAATATAACCCTGAAATTGTACTTGCTTACTATACCACTTCTGAGATTTGTACATATACCCTTAAGATTATATTGACCAGATTTTGCTCTCCTCGGTACTGTGTTATAATGAAAGAATTTTATTCATTTTTTTTCTGATCTATAAACTGATGTTGCTGCATCAATACAAACTCCATAAACACATCAGGATCTCAGAATTGTCCAGATGATGAGTAAATATTTCTGTCATAAAATGAGTAAGCCCTATGGCCTTAAGATAGGAAAGAAAAAATAATAATACTTCAAATAAGGCCCAATTTTGAAAGAAGCTTCATTTATATGCAGGGATTTCCTCTCTTGCACTTGGTAAGTGAGACTTGTAGATTCAATACACAGGTTACAGCTTATTTTTATATAGGACTTCCCTTTTAAGATCTGCATGAAACCTGCCTATGTGTTTGTCTAATAGTGTATCTTTCCAGGAACTCCAATGATATGAAAACTTAAATATCCAGGCATTCAGATTTTAGCTCAGCAAACTTCTTATTTTGAGACTGAAGGTTTTACTTCTAATCCAGATGTTCACTGTCATACAGATCTTGATGTAAGTAGGTATGGTGCTATGACTTGAATTGAGTTCCCTCCAAAATGTATGTACCTAAACTCCGGATACCTGTGAATGTGACTTTATTTGGAAATAGGGCCTTTGCAGAGTTACAATGAGGTGATACTGGATTAGGGTGAGCCCTATAATCCAATGATTGGTGACCTTACATGAAGAGTGAAATCTGAAGACAAAAGGAGACACAAGGAGAAAATGCCATGTGATGACGAAGATCTGAGTGATGCATCTACCAGTCAAGGCACATCAAGGACTGCTGGCAACTACCAGAAGCTAGAAGAGAAACATGGAACAGATTCTCCCTTTTTGCCTCCAGAAGGAAACAGTACTGCTGACAAATTGATTTCAGATTTCTAGTTTCTGGAACAGTGATACAATAAATTTGTTTTAAGCTACCCATTTGTGGCACTTTGTTACAGCAGCCCTAGGACACTCATGCATGTGGTAAGGGAGGGTATGTTGTAGTCATCCACCTCTTTAGAGTACACCACGGTCTCCTTGAGGTAAATATTTAGAGAGATATTTTATTTCAGTTCAATCAAAACTGCTGTGTACTTTTCACTGTCCAATAAGAAAGCCAGCTTCCTTCTTTTTTCTCTTATTTAGAGAACTGGAAATTCTGGTCTACCAAGACCAAAGCGCATTAATATAAATCAAACATTATGTAATGTGGTAGCCATTCACTGATTAAAGTAGTCCAGTTAATTAACTGGGAACTTTTGGGGAGTACAAATAGGCTAAGAAAATAACTGCATTCACAAAAATTCTGCTCCTTTCATTACGGACTGCTAATCCTGGATTTAAGAGATTGCTTTGACTTATGGGCTTGAGTAGTAATTGATCCAGAATGTTCCTAGAGAGGGAGAATAATATGATGGAAAAGTTATGTTTTCCCATATCTCTGCTTTAATTGTACTAATCATACAATCTTAAGGCTGCTATTATTTATGGTTTCTGTGCTTCTGTGTAATTTAAATTGCTCATTCTGTTTGCAAAATTCCAAGAAAAAATGTGCAGTTCTTAACCACAAAGAGCAGTTAATGAAACGAAACCATTAGCTACTAAAGAGGAAATCAAAAGTTTAAGGCCATCCCCACACCAATGCCACAAACTGATTTAAAAGCCTTTAAATCAGGTATTTGTTGTCATGCAGACAAAAAAAAATATGCTTAGCTAACTACATTTGCATTTTTTTTAAAGCACTGATTTTGGTCAAAGTGGTTTGTGTAGGTGGATAGGACCTAAAACTTGTCAAGAATTTTAAATTATTACTTAGCCCCAGAAATCTAGACACCATTAAGCCTATTTTCTCAGAGGCAAACAAAAAAAAAAAGAATGTATTTTTCACTGACCATGGAAGAAATGATTATGGGGCTCTTTCATGCAGTAATTCCTATGAAAAATGTTTGGGGGGTTAGCTGACCACAAGTTTAAAACACTAGCCAACAGTGTGATGTGGCTGCTGAATAAGCTCACACAATCTCAAATTACATTTATAATAATAACGATACCTTCCATGAGTGTGTTGCTTCATATTGTAAAAAGTGCCTTCACACAGATGATCTCATTTTACATAGTGATTAGAATACAGGAAGTCAATATCCTATTCTGTATGAGTTAGGCCACATCTGGTATATGGTCTCATATTTTAAGAAGTACATTAACACTCTTCATTAAGTATATCCAGAAGAGGGTAGCCATAATAGTGTATAGTTCCTATAAGAAATTTTCAAGAATTGTAAATATTTATCCTAAAGAATATAAGAGGCTGGGGGATCCTGCTAGTTTATTCAAATATTTGAAGGACTATATGGAAGAAAAATAGGTTTACTCTGTCTTGCCACAAGAGTGAGATTATAGTTCAGCATAAAGGGAACTTTCTGATTACAAGAATTATACAATAATTGAATAGGCTGCCTTGTGGAGATAATGTGTTCTCCATTGTCATAGAATGCTTTTGTTTTAGACAATATTCTTAGAGATGCTCCCAGAGGAGCAACATCAAGTAGGAATAGATAAATGCTATTGGGACAGCCAGTGCTCACCCATATCCATGTGTTCCTCTATATTATGCAATCTTCCTTGTAATTAGGTTGGTCATGTGGTGAACTCTGAATAAGATATGGTTGGAAGTAATGTGCGCTACTTTCTGTTCTGGAACCTAAAAACAACATTGCAACCCTCCACATTCTCTCTCTTGGCTAGATAAGTGTGGGGGATCCAGCAGAATGGCAAAGCCACTAGGTAGAAAAAGCTTGAACTGCATAGGAAGTCATATGAATACCCAACTAGATTTTGTATTAGCAAGAAGTAAACTTTTCTTACGTTAAGCCACTGTGATTTTGTGGTTATTTATTATATTGGCTGGAGTTTCCTTGCAATTTTAAGACTCTATGGGTTTGTCGTTGTTGTTGTTGTTGTTTGAAAGAGGGTCTCACTTCGTCATCTAGGCTGGATTGCAGTGATGCGAGTAAGGGTCACTGCAGCCTTGACCTCCAGGACTCAAGTGATCCTCTCAGCTCAGTCTCCTGAGTAGCTGGGATCACAGGCACACACTACCATGCCCAGCTAATTTTTGTATTTTTTGTAGAGTGGGGGTTTCACCATGTTGCTCAGGCTGGTCGTAAACACCTGGCCACACACAATCTGCCCACTTCAGCCTCTCAAAGTGCTAGGATTACAGGCATGAGCCATCGTACAAGGCCAAGATCTTATGGTTCTAGATAGCACTAAATTAAATCACAAGGTTGTTTTCTAAAGTAAAGTTGGATTTGTAAAATATAATGAAATTAATGGGAGGGCTGCAGTGAAGGAAGTTGCCAACCATCTGAAATTTAGTTATCATAGAAATTTATTCACTTGTTTTTTCATTCATTCACATATCTGTAAATTTGTTCATACATACGACTGTGCACACATACATAAAATAGACATTTCCTGAGCATCAGGCACAGTGCTTATTGCTGGAAAAGAAATATTGAAGCAAATACTATCAGTTTTACAGTCTAGTAAGAGATACATACATATCAACAAATGAAGATATAATTAAAAACTATACATGCTGGGACAGGATAATTCATAAGGTATAGTAGAGACATAAAAGGGATACATATTTTCTTCCTGGGATTGCAGCTCAGGGATCAGGAAAGGTATCATTGGGAAGTGATGATAAACTCAACATTGGTGTATAAAAAATGTTTGCCAGGAGGTTGGGAGTGAGAAGGGATATGAGTTCCTGTGTGAACAAAAATAAAACAGTTTGGCATAGCAAGAATGATGAGACTGAAGAAGTAGATGGCAACCAGTAATCAATGTAAGGAATTAGTATTTTCTCTTTTGGGCAAGTAAGGGAGAGTTATGTAAGAGATTAAATCAGGAAAGATGCATAAGATTTACATTTTAACATAGAATTTTTTTCTGGTTATGGTGATGAGAATTTATTAAAGATGAGAAAGAGGAGGCAAAGAGACCGATTCGGAATTGATTGTAATACTTGCCCCAGCAAAAATATGGGATCCTAATTTGAAGTTACTAAAGCAATAATATAGAACAGTCTAAGCAGGAAGATCTCTAAGCATTGTTGGCACATTATATAAGACAAGGTAGAGGGAAGAATATACTTTAAGCCTTAGGTTTCTGAGTTAATAGATCTCTGTTAGAACACTTCTCACCAACTGTTTTGTATTTTTGGTTTTTTTTTTCATTGTAGTAACTAACATATAACATGAAGTCTACCCTCTTAACAAATTTGTAAGTATACAGTATTATTATCTATATATCCATTGTTGTACAGCAGACCTCTAGAGCTTTTTCATCTAGCATGACTGAATCTCGATACCCATTGAACAGCAACTTCCAATTTCTACTTCTACCAGTGCCTGGCAACTACCATTCTACATTCTGCTTCTAAGAGTTTCACTACTTTAAAAACCTCATGTAAACAGAATCATGCAGTATAGGTCTTTCTGTGACCGGCTTATTTCACTAAGCATAATGTCTTCAAGGTTCATTCATGTTGTCGCATATGACAGGATGTCCTTCTTTTTCAAATGTGAATGATATTCCATGGTATGTATAGACCACGTTTTATTTATCCATTAATCTGCTGATGGATGTTTAGGTTGTTTCCACATCTTGGCAAATATTCAGAAGTGAAATTGCTGGATGATATGGTAGTTTTATTTTTAATTTTTTAAGGATTGCCATACTGTTTCCCATTGAGGCTGCACCATTTTACATTCCCACCAATGGTGCACAAGCTTTCTGATTTTGCCATATCCTTACCAGCGCTTATTTTCTCTCTTTTTGTTTTGCTTTTTATAATAATAGCCATCTTAACAGGTGTGAGGTGATAGCTCATTATGGTTTACTTTTATTTCCTTGATGATTAGTGATATTGATAATCTTCTCACATACCTGTTGACTATTTGTATGTCTTCTTTGAGAAATGTCTATGCAAAGTTTTTATCTGTAGTCAATCAGTTTATTCTTGCAGGTTATTTGTTATTGAGTTGTAGGAGTTACTCAGATATTTTAGATATTAGACTTTTGTTAAATATATGGTTTGCAAATATTTTCTCCTATTTTGTAGGTTGTCTTTTCATTCTGCTGATTATTTCCTTTGCTGCATAGAAGCGTTTCAGTTTTCTGTAGTCCCACTTGTCTATTTTTTGCTTCTGTTGCCTATACTTTTGGTGTCACATTAAAAAAAGGTCACTGCCAAGACCAGTGTTATGATTTTCCCCTGTGTTTTCTTTTAGGAGTTGTATAGTTTCAGGTCTTATGTTTAATTCTTTAATGCATTTTGGGTTGATTTTTGTGTATGGTATAAGAGAAGGGGCCTGATTTCATTATTTTTCATATTGATATCCAGTTTTCCCAAGATCATCTGTATCCCCAGCATTTTTGGAACCAGGTACCAGTTTTGTGGAAGACAATTTTTCCATGAACAGGGACAGTGTCGGGGGGATTGTTTCAGGATCAAACTCTTCCACCTCAGATCATCAGACATTAGTTAGATTCTCATAAGGAGCACGCAACCTAGATCCCTCACATGCACAGTTCGTAATAGGGTTCATGCTCCTATGAGAATCTAATGTGCCACTGATCTGGCAAGAGGCAGACCTCAGGCAGTAATGCTTGCTTGCCCGCCACTCACCTCCTGCTTTGCAGCTCAGTTCCCAAAAGGCCACAGACCGGTACTGTTCTGTGGCCCCAGGGATCGGGGACCCCTGGTTTAAGGGATTATCCTTTCCTCATTGTTTAGTCCTGGTACATTTGTTGAAGGTAATTTGATCAAATATACATGGGTTTATTTCTATTGTTTTTTTAATTTTGTTCCATTGTTCTACATATCTGTCCTTATGCTAGTATCACACTGCTTTGATTACTGTAGCTTTGTAGTATGTTTTGAAGTCAGAAAGTTTGAGGCCTCAGCTTTGTTGTTCTTTCTTTAAATTGTTTTGGCTATTTGGGGACCTTTGTGCTTCCATATGAATTTTAGGATTGATTTATCTACTGCAAAAAAATATGTCACTGGAATTTTGATAGGGATTGTCTTGAATCTGAAGATCACTTTGGGTAATCATGGACATTGTAACAATACTAAGACTTCTAATCCATAAATGTGAGGTGTCTTTTCATTTATTTGTGCCTTCTTTATCTCAGCAATGTTTTGTGGTTTTTAGTATACAGATCGTTCACCTCCTTAGTTAAGTTTATTCCTAAGTAATTTATTCTTTTCCGTACTATTATAAATGGCATTGTTTTCTCAATTTTATTTGTGGATCATTTATTCTTAGTCTATAAAGATGCATACGATCTTTGAATATTGATTTTGTATTCTGCAATTTGTTGAATTTATTAGTTCTAACTTTTGGTGGAATTGGTAGGTTTTTCTACCTACAAGATTATGCCATTTGTGAGCAGTGATACTTTCACTTCTTTATTTCTGATTTGAATGCCTTTTTTTCTTTTTCTTGCCTGATCGCTCTGGCAATGACTTCCATTACTAAGTTGAATAGAAGTGACAAGAGTGGGCACACTTGCCTTGTCCTTCAACTTACAGGGAAAGCTTTTGATTTTTCATCATCAAATATGATGTTAGCTGTGGACTATTTTCATATATGGCTTTCATTCTGTTGAGTGTTTTTATCATGAAAGGTTGTTGAATTTTGTCACATGCTTTGTATGTATCTATTGAGATATTCATGTGTTCTAAAGATTTTTATCTTTTGTTCTGCTAATGTGGTATATCACATTGATTGATTTTCATATGTTGAAACTTCCTTGCATTCTGGGGTTAAATCTCACTTGGTCATAATGTATGATCCTTTTAATGTGGTGTCGAATTCAGTTTGCTAGTATTTTGTTGAAGACTTTGGCATTTATATTGATCAGAGTTATTAGCCTGTAGTTTTCTTTTCTTTTAGTGTCTTTGTCTGGCCTTAGTATTAAGGTAATGCTGAATGAGTTTGAAAGAATTCCCTCCTCGTCAATTTTCTGGAAGAGTTTAAGAGAAGTTGGAATTAATTCTTCTTTAGTTATTGTTAATGAATTTAATTAACATTTATTATTAGTATTGTCAATTAGTTCTTAGTAGAATTATCCAGTAATGCCATCTGGTCATGGGATCTTCTTTGTTGGGGGGTTTTATTACTGATTCAATATCCTTACTCATTATTTGTCTGTTCAAGTTTTCTACATATTTCTGGTTCAATGATAGGTTGGTAGGTTGTATGTATCTAGGAATTTATCCCTCTCCTCTAGGTTTTCGAATTTGTTGACAAAGTTCTTCAGTTTTTATAATTGTTCATAGTAGTATCTTCTAATCCTCACCAGCATTTGTTATTTTTTGTCCTGCTAATAATAGCCATCCTAACTGAGATGATATGATACTTTATTGTGATTTTGATTTACATTTCACTGGCTAATTGCCTTCATCTGATCACTATAGATTATATGGTTTTAAATGTCATATATACCCAATAAATATATTTAAGAATTCTTTGTACATCAAAAGAATATAAAAACTAAAATCACAGGAATCAACATTGAGAACCAAAAAGTAAATGCAAGCAGAGTAGTAATCTGTAAAGTTTAAGAGCTACTTTATATACAAAGTGGTCACTCATGAGAATGGCTATTATTAGGTTAATAAGCAAACCACTTGACTGAGAAAGGAAGTGGAAACACAGACAGAAGTGAGTACACACATCATCCCTGCTATAAATTTTACATATATATAATAGCAGTCATATGTGTACATACATAATAGTAGAGTTACAGAAATTCTGATCTGACTAATAATGATCAGGCTAACAATCATTTATTCACTATTGATCTAGCTGATTCCTCACTAGCATGCTCAATTAAACTGCCTGTGGGTGTCACAAAGAACCTTAATCACTACACGTGTCAATGGTTAATGAATGATATCTTACACTCATCATACTTTACAGAACTACCAAAGAAATTAATTAAATGATGCCTGAAAACATGCTTTGAATGCCTTGGAAATACATACTGCATAAATATGAGGTACTATTGTTAAAGTTAACCCTTCACCTTCCTTAATTATCTTATGTAAAGTTAGCATGATTCTCTTTCTTTCTAAAGAACTTTCATTTTCCCATAATTGAGCTAAGAGAGTGTCAACACAAAGAATCAAACTCTGTAAAACATTTGAAGAGATTTATTCTGAGCCAAATGTAAGTGACCAATGGCCTGTGACACAGCCCTCAGGAAATCCTGAGAACATGTGCCCAAGGTGGGTCAGGGCACAACCTTTATACATTTTAGGAAGACATGAGATATCAATCATGTAAGATACACACTGGTTTGTTCTGGAATGGCAGGATAACTCGAAGCAGGGGACTTCCAGTTTATAGGTAGATTTTAAAATGTTCTGATTGGCAACTGGTTGAAAGTTATTATCAATCACAAAGAATGTGTGGGTCACAATAAGGGGCTATGGAGATCAAAGGTTTATCATGCAGATGAAGCCTCCAGGAAGCAGGCTTCAGAGAGAATAGATTGTATATGTTTCTTATCAGACTTAAGGTCTGTGTTGATGTTAAATGCTGGTCAGCTTTTCCTGAATTCTAAAAGGGAGTAGAGTATAATGAGACATGTCCAGTCCTCCCTTCCTGTCATGGCCTGAACCAGTTTTTCATGCTAACTTTGGAACGCCCTGGCCGAGAGGAGGAGTCCACTCAGATGGTTGTGGTGGGGAGAGACGTCTAGAATTTTATTTTTGGTTTACAGCAGTTTTCAAATTGTACCTTGACACAATTTTCCCTCTCCTTTGTTGTAGGCCCCCTCTCCATCACATGTTCACATTATTTTTGTTCTTTTGCCAACAATCAGCCTTAAGACACACCATGATTATCATCTCACCAAGTTACAATTTCATCAAACAACTTGACAACAAATGTAAAATCATCACTATAGTAACAGATATACAGTCAACACCTTCACAACTAAGGAAAATAAATGAAATTGATACAGGCCCTCAGTGAGTCAGAGCTCCTCTTGTTCTTGGAAAATAAGTGTCTTACAAATGTACACCACATTTCAATATACATAGGCTCTATTCCTAGGTTAATATTGCATTTGTAAACAAAATCAAAGCTTTTATGTGGACTTGATGAATATACTATTACTTCAGTTTTTTTGAAATTCAGATATTGGTAAAGACTAGACTTTTCATTAGAACTGGTATCAGGCCAAGTTTATTTTACATTATACTCTTTTTGAAGGAGTTCCTTTTTTTCAGCCAAAGGACTTGCTTTAACTGATCTTAATTGCCAGGTGTGCCCTCTTTTGCATCACTCTAAGACCCAGTTCTTTCAAACTTTACTTTTCAGTGGCTATGTTCACAGTGACAATACCTTTCTCTTGTGGGAATCGAGCAAACTCTTACAGGTTTAGTACTATTGTCTTTGATCTTTCAGTATCCATTTGTTGCCTGATTTGTGATGGCTTTCAGCCTTTGACTTTTCCACCTTGCTAGAAACCCAAGATCAGTTTTTTTTCTGACGTGACTTCTTTGCTTACCACCTTGCCGGGGCTTCTGCAACCTCTAAGCTTCCAAACTCCAAGTTACTACTTTGAACATAAACTACTAGTTGTAGTTTCACAGATCTCTGAGTATTTTTTCCCAGATCTCCTGCCTTGTCCTTATTCTGTGTAGACTCTGTCTCAACGAAAAATGTTAAAAAATACTTCACCAGGCATAGTGATGTGTCCCTGTAGTCCCAGCTACTTAGGAAGCTGAGACAGGAGGATCACTTGAGCCCAGGAGTTTGCGGCTGCAGTGAGCCAGAATCATGCCACTGCACTCTAGCCTGGGTGACAGAGCGAGACCCTGACCCCCCAAAAAGGGACCAAAATTTATATCCCACTCTGATATATCTAAGTAATTTCTGGAAAGAGCTATTATTAAAGGAGCAAAAGATCTTCCAAAGTTTAAGCCAAATTTATTTAAATGAAGTATAGAGGACAATTAATGGAATTGTCTAAATGATACAAAGCTACCCTTCTACCTCAATTATGAGAATACCCTTCTACCTCAATTATGAATAAGCAAGATAATAGCTTACTCAATTTTCTACAAGTTCATCTATAAAATCTGCCTTTATTTACATAAAATTATATAAAATATTTGAATTAAAAGAGATCATAAATAATTCTATTTTTTCCCAGTTCATGTGGCATTTTAGACATAGTCAAAATTTGTAGCGTTATTTTTTTTTTCTTTTCCAGATCTTTAAAAAGCATCTATAACCCACTGAATAAGATGGGTTAGAAGATGAAGCTGCTGAGAAGTGCTGCAAAGCTGATGGTATTGATATCAACACAGATATCATATGCTTTTGGGGAACAGTGCACTCAGTTGACACTTATTCCTAATAAATTCAAACAGTGGAGAGTTCTCTAACTTATTTTTAAAGTCTCTTTAATCTATACTTCCTATTGTTGAATGATACAAATTAGTTTCTTGATCTCTGTTCAGATACTGGGTTACATACAATTTTGGGCCATTTAAGTATACTGTAAATCCCTCCAGAAAACTTTCCTATATTGTCTTGTGCTTCACAGCTAGTTTTCAGGCATATGTACTGCTTACAAATTAGTTTGGTATTTAAAAAGGAGTTGTGGCTTGAGTTACAAAGATTTAAAGTTAAAGCAATGCTCTTAATAATTTCTATTTTCTCACTGAATCAATTCACACTAGACACCCCTTTAACTTCCATATACATGATCACTCACATTCTGTCCAAAAATCTATTTTAAGAAAGAGCAGAAGTACAAGAGGACCTTGTAAACAATACTACTAATATTAGTAGGAATACGGCAAGGTTTAAGAGTGACAACTTTAGCTTCACTACTTTCAAGCTGCTTACTAGCTGGGACAAGTTGTATAAATTCTCTGAGCCCATTTTCCTCATTTAAAAAAGGGGCCATAGACATTTTTCCAAAGACATACAAATGGCCAACAAGCACATGAAAAGATGCTCAATATAATTAACCATTAGGGAAATATAAATAAAAAACACAATTTCAACCACAATAGTACCACATACACATTAGAATAATTATGTTAAAAATAAAAAAATAACAAGTGCTTTCAAGAATGTAGAGAAATTGGAACCTCTGCATTACTGATAGGAATGTAAAATGGTACAGTCTCTTTGGAAAGCAGTCTGGTAGTTCCTCAAAAGGTTAGACATAGAATGACCGAATGACCCACCAATTCTACTCCTAGGTATACACAAGAGAAATGGAAACATATGTCCACACATAAATTTGTACATGAATGCTCACAGCAGCATTGTTCATAAGAGCCACAGAATACAAATGATCAAAATGTCAATCAACTAACTAATGAATAAATAAAATGTGGTCGATTATTATTTAGCAATGAAAAGGAGTGAAGTACTTATACATGCAATAACAATGACTGAACCTTGATAACACTATGCTAAATGTAAGAAGCCTATCACAAAAGACCACATGTTACATATTTTATTCATATTAAATATCCAGAATAGGCAAATCTATAGTTACAGATAGTTGATTAATAACTACCTAAAGCTGAGGATGGGGTGAGGCTGAGGGACTGAGGAGTGACTGTCAATGGGTACAGAGTTTCTTTCTGGGGTGTTGAAAATGTTATGAAATTCTGGTGATGCTTGCACAACATCGTGAATAGATCAAAAATCATTGAAATGGATGTTTTAAATTGCCAATTGTACGGTATATGACTAATATAATAATAAAACTGTTAAAATGAGGCAAGTAGTTGGGTTTATCACAAAGAGTTGCTGGGAAAATTAAATAAAATAAGCTATATAAAGTATTTAATATAGTGCCTAGTACCCTGTAAGCAATCAATAAGTGACAGCTCCACCACCACCACCACTGCCACTACTACTACTACTGA
This sequence comes from Pan paniscus, assembly GCF_029289425.2. Lineage (NCBI taxonomy): Eukaryota > Metazoa > Chordata > Mammalia > Primates > Hominidae > Pan > Pan paniscus. The sequence goes on along the minus strand of NC_073272.2, from coordinate 105,009,874 downwards.
TATTATCACTACAAATAATAATAATTATTAGTAGTAGTAGAATTATTATTAAATAAGATTATAATAATAATTGCTATTCTTAGCAGTACTAGAAATGTTATTAAATTATACTAAGAGTAATAACATTATTATTTGTAATAGTAGAGCTGTTATTAAATAATAATTACTATAGTTGTTAATATTATTTAGCTGTCCTTATTAGAATGATAGTTTTTTCCTAGGATAGAGTTTGGGGTCTAGATAATGTTACCATACCCAGTGTGCTATAATAAAAAGAAAAAACTTTGGAGTGAAACAGATCTTGTTGAAATCCCATCTTTGTCACTTACTAATTATGTAACATCATGTAAGCTATTTCACCTGTCTGTGGTTACGTTTCCTCATCTGCAAAATAATTCAACAATATCTACTACTACTTTGAGCTCTTATGAGTAATAAGACACTGTATGTGCAAATACCCATTTTAGTGCCTAGTACCTAGTAAATTCTCAAATAATTTTGGTTTCAAATATATGAAATAATGGTTTTGGCTTTTTAAAAATATGATGAAACACCATCAAACTTGTATCAGTATCTCAATAAGACATAATTCTAAGCAATGCCCCCAAACACCAATGTATGCATAGAGGACTGGTTAACAATCATGCTATTTAAGAGATGTTTGTAATCACATTGTTAGATTATAACAGACACTATTTAGTAAACTGTTAACTTTTTTCCCATTTCATTCTTAAAAATCTCAAAACAAGCACAGCTGTTATAGAAACTTAGACAAAGTAAGGGAACCAGTTTCAGTCTCACTCAATACTGCAGCCAACTCTTAAGGAAAAGGCTTGGCCCAGATTTTCCAAAGTTGTAAATAATGCACATGGTATATGATCTGGGCAATAGAATGGTTTTCAGTTTGGGGTAGCTCATGCTAAGCTTGTGTGTGTTATCCTGAATAAATAGGTCTTTTGGAAACAACTCACTAACCCTAGAATGTCTACAAGGGTGAGGAAATTCTGCCATGAACTAGCTCCCATTATGTGTGCCAAGAAAACTGAGTTAGTTCATAATACCCTCCTTCTTACTCTCCAAAGTCTCCATAGTGTTCAGTTATTCAAGATTACGTAAAAGTTTTTAAGGAGTTATTTGAAACTAAGAGGGTAAGAATATGATACAAAAATTTAAAAAATCCCTTGCTTCCACCATTATGCACACAATGCATATACCAAGTTATGACTCCAGCTAATGAAATAACCATGTATTACTATTTGCATTAACAATAATTCTACTTCATCCATGTCCCTACAAAGGACATGAACTCATCCTTTTTTATGGCTGCATAGTATTCCATGGTGTATATGTGCCACATTTTCTTCTTAAAGTATAAAAAAATAAAAAATAAAAAAATAAAAAATACAATAATTCTGGTTTGACATTTAGCTCAGTTGTTGACTTGCTTTGGATTGTTCATTTTATTTTAACTTTAGAAGGAGTTGATTAATTTTGTTAAACTTAATTGATTCAAGGGTATCATAAATTTCCATTTTTAGTATTTGCCACATTAAAGCAAATGGTGGACAATTTATGATTTCAAAAGGTTCTATTCTTGGTAATTCTTATTTTCAGATAAATCTAGTAATTGGGTTGAAGCTACAGAGTTTTGTCATTGTATTTAGTGAAAGCCTAAGCATATAGAACATGAGGTCCTGCCACAAGAAAAATCATTTTCCTTTTTCCCTCTTTTGGCAGTTCTCATATTGCGATGCAATTCTACTTATGCACATCTGTTTCCCCACTAGATTGAGAACTCCTTAAGGCCAAGAAATTCATTTAATTCACCTCTGTATTTTCAGGATCTAATATGCTGGCATCCGGTAAGAACTCAATAAATGTTTTTAGGTAAACAATGTTTTATAAAAAACATAAATTTAGTTGAATAGCTTATTTCCTAATTTGGGATTAAACTGGGTATTTGTTTGCCTTCTAGTCCTGAGTATTGAATTAAATGTTATATTTTGATATATTCTCTTGTAGAGTCTTTTACACTGGTCTCTTAAGGGATCTGATATAATTTTCAGTAGAAACTGATATGCTAGGGAAATCGATTTCTGATGAAGATTAACACTTCTTACATATATAGAGACAGTTTGAGCCAATAGCATATAACACACTCATGAAATATGAATTTGAATAGCCTGTAAAAATAAATTCTGAATGAGAATAGAAAAGAAAAAGAATCTTTTATACTGGATCAGATTTGTCTAGAAATGAACTATTGGCTTTTTGAAACATCAAAAGTAATCCAATTAGCTTGGATGTTCTACTTGTCTGGGTTTTTCTGATCTACCTTAGGCCCCCCAGGCCTCCTTTTTGATTCACACAGAAAGACAAAGTAAATGTTTATATGTATTTTCTGCATAATGCTGTCTAGCTTATTTCAGGTTTTAAAAAACTTCCAAGAAGAAAATTATCGGCCAGGCTCGATGGCTCATGCCTGTAATCCCAGCACTTTGGGAGGCCGAGGCAGGTGGATCACCTGAGTTCAGGAGTTTGAGACCAGCCTGGCCAACACAGCGAAACCCAATGTCTACTAAAAATGCAAAAATTATCTGGGCGTGGTGGCACCTGACTGTGATTCCAGCTGCTTGGGAGGCTGAGACAGGAGAATCACTTGAACCCGGGAGGCGGAGGTTGCAGTGAGTCGAGATCGTGCCACTGCACTCTACCCCGGGTGACAGAGCAAGGCTTCATCTCAAGAAAAAAAAAAGAAAGAAAAAGAAAGAGAGAGAGAGAGAGAAAGAAAGAAAGAAAGAAAGAAAGAAAGAAAGAAAGAAGGAAGGAAGGAAGGAAGGAAGGAAGGAAGGAAGGAAGGAAGGAAAAAGAAAGAAAGAAAGAAAGAGAAAGAGAAAGAAAGGAAGGAAGGAAGGAAAAGAAAATTATTATCATCAGTCAGAAGAACAGAGCACATTTTGAAACTCACCTTTAATTAAAATTAGATAGCAGATCTCAAATCTTTCATGCAAATTTGTTCATGACTTTTTCAAAGCTTCCAGGAGTGTGTTACAGTTTGTAAAGCATGCATTTGGGTCTCATGAAAAGAAGTAGTTTATGAAAAAGGGTCTATCTAGCATGAATATATTTCAAATGGGGCACATGTCCTTATAATATTTTAATAAATTTGTATTAAAGGTGTAAAATAAGTTTATATATTGTAATACAGTGTTGTTTTACTTAGAAAAAATTACTGAAAATATTTTTTTTTCAACTGCTGAGAAAAGAATTAGCCCTGGTATAGTCAAGGTTTATTTCTCGAATTTAAAGCTAAATTTACCTTCAGAGAGAGAAAAAATAAAGGATAACAGGACCAAATTGGAATTTTGCACGTATGTGTTGTACATTGTTTTATCTTTTATATATCATACATTACCACAGGGAACGTTAGTTGCATAGACTTGTTTTGTGAGAGCAATAGTTTTCAGATTATTTTGTTAAGAATGTGTTTATCATCTCAAAATATATGGTTATTTGGTAAAGATTAATCTTCTTTCAGTATTACAATGTGAACACAATTTAGCAACAACCAAACTGTCATCACTAAATCAGCAAAAACGTATCTAAATTTCTAGAACTTTGCAGATGACTAATGGCTTCCACTATAGGAGAAAGTCAAGATGTTTATTTTTCTCTAGAGACATAACAAAATATCTGTACTGATGCCAACTCCATGCATGAAAAGTATTTATTTCTACTGAAATTTTTCATTTAATGAATTCCTTTTAGAAATATTCAGAACTGAGAACAGAGTGTAACCCTCAAATGAACACATAAACACTTATTCCAGACCATGTTTTCTAAAACTACCTTGAAGCTGATACTCAAGTATTTCCTAAAACGTGTCTCATTTTGCATAAAATTGCTGCATGAAATTCTTGTCCATGGGAAAAATAAAATTAATAATGCTCTAGATAAACTGATTAACGTTTTTCAGGTTATCTACTAATTACTTAACAAACTACCCCTAACTTAATGGCAAATGACAATCACTTTACTTTGCTCATGAATTTTGGGGTCATAAATTTGAGAAGAGTTCAGCTCAGTGGTTTGTCTGTGATCTACATGGCATAAGCCAGGGAAGCTAGGGCTGGAGGATCCACTTTCAAGATATCTTCTTCACTTATATTGGTGTCTTGGTGCTAGTTGACCTCTCTCTCCCACCATATTGTGTCTCATCCTCTAGTGCCTCTCTATGTGGCTTAAACTTCAAACAGCATGGTGGTTTCAGAGTGGACCAAAACACTGGGACAGAAGTTGCAAGTTTCTTTTGATTCAGCCTCTAAAATTTCAGAACATCACTTTTGCCACACTCTATTGGTCAAGTGTGTCCCGACGGCCAACCCAGATTCAACGGGAGAAGAATGAAAAATCAAGTTTAGATATTAGGAGTAGCCAAAAATCTATGGCCACCTTTAATCTACCATGATGTTGTCTAAAATTTTAAGTAATGTGATTTGGGAAACCCAAAGTTGATAATGTGTTTAGCCATATGGATTGGATTTTCGTATTTCTTGGCAGCTCTAATTTTAGTTCTAGCTTGAGGATGTCCAGAATTGAATGTGTTTGATAAACTTCAGAAACTGAAGGAAAACAATTTCCAGTTTTCATTACCTTACTGAATTCTTCAAGTTTTCCAGACATAGACAGAGATATCCAGTAGTCCCAGTTATCTTTCTCTATCTCTTTTTTACACGTGGTGTTTTCTAATGCCTCATGATTCTGACTGCAGAACTCCCACTCACACGGAGGAGCTCTTTGACATTTATAGTGCTCATAATGTCATCTGACTATTGAGGTATGAGAGCAACTTACAAAAGGATTTCCAATTGTGAATAAATGGTACTAAATAAATCCATGAAAGAGTTAAAATCACTTAAAATTAATCAGTCATGTGCTCCTTGAAACACCAAAGATCTGGTTTGACTGATTTTGCTTTTCTTTCTCTGAATTATATGGTTGTTTAACATCTCAGAGTAACAGCCTTTCTGGGATGAAAAATAAGCAGGTCTCCATCTTTCTGTCAATAAAGTTGTTTCCAATTGTGTTACAAACTAAAACCCGAAAAGTTCAGCCTTACATCTAATGTAAATTGGAAGTAAATTATTTTAGTAATCTTATAGGATGGTAGTATTTGGTAGGGTATTTTGGCATATATATCTATGTTAGAATACAGGTTTATACAAAGTGCATATCTTGTAGATGTCCTGAACAGTACATACAGGTGTTACACCCAGTGAATCTGAATGGAATGTATCTTCTACAATGGTCCTTCTCCTTGCTTTGGATCAATACTTTTCAAACTTTGCTGTTGTGTGCCTAATAGCAGAGGAGAGTACAGAAGGTATTCCTCCAGGGACCACAAACATAAAATTTACTCACATTTTATTTGTGTATCTTATCAAGTACTATTTTTTTTTTTTTTGAGATGGAGTCTTGCTCTGTCGCCCAGGCTGGAGTGCAGTGGCATGATCTCAGCTCACTGCAAGCTCCACCTCCAGGGTTCACACCATTCTCCTGCCTCAGCCTCCCGAGTAGCTGGGAATGCAGGTGCCTACCACCATGCCTGGCTACTTTTTTGTATTTTTTGTAGAGACGGGGTTTCACCGTGTTAATCAGGATGGTCTCGATCTCCTGACCTTGTGATCTGCCCTCCTCAGCCTCCCAAAGTGCTGGGATTACAAGCATGAGCCACAGGGCCTGGGCTTATCATGTACATTTTATCATGCAAATGTTGCTTTCTACATATAGATAGATAGATAGATAGATAGATAGATAGATAGATAGATAGATATAGATATATAGATATATATGTGGATAAATTGTTTTCATACCAAATGAAATCAATTTATCCACTTGAATTTCCATGTAAACTAATGATACAAGACCGTCATATGGCTCCATGTAACCCCTGGAACCACAAAGTTCCCTTGGAATATTTTTATCCCAGTTCAAGGTAGATAAATGTAAGTAAAATGTATCATACAGTCAGTAAGGGTATCAGCATATCTATATTTGGCTCTAACAAAATATAATGACTGCAAAACAATATAGGGGACATAACAAGAGCCACAGTCTAATACTTCATTATTTCCAAATATTTACCATTTGCACAGTCCACTCTTGATAACATGTTTATTAATTTCTTTTTGTTTTGTTTAAAATGCTTAACTTTGGTACTCACATTGCTAGGCTTATTTAAAAACTACTATTTGCTATATTTCATTTTGGAAAAGTGAACATTAGGAATATAATTTTCTGTCTCTTATTTTCAAGATATAAATAAGCTTTCAACAATCCCAATTGAATTATAAAGATCAAAAGTTGAGTCAAAACTTCCAAAAACTACAAGGAGGTATCATCTCACCCTAGTTAAAATGGCTTTCATCCAAAAGAGAGGCAATAACAAATGCTGGAGAGGATATGGAGCAAAGGGAACCCAAATGTCCACTGTTAGTGGGAATGTAAATTAGTACAACCACTGTGGAGAATGGTTTGGAGGTTCCTCAGTAAACTAAAAATAGAGCTACCATATGATCCAGCAATCCCACAGCTAGGCATATACCCAAAAGAAAGGAAATCATTATATCAAAAAGATATCTGTACTCCCATGTTTATTACAGCACTATTCACAATAGCCAAGATTTGGAAGCAACCTAAGTGTCCATCAACAGACAGATGGATAAAGAAAATGTGGTACATATACACAATGGAATACTATTCAGTCATAAAAAAGAACGAGGTCCAGTGATTTGCAACAACATGGATGAAACTGGAGGCCATTACATTAAGTGAAATGAACCATGCACAGAAAGACGAATTTCACACGTTCTCACTTATTTTGGGGAACTAAAAAATTAAAACAATTGAACTCATGGAGATAGAGAGTAGAATGATAGCTACCAGAGGCTAGGAAGGGTTTTGGGTGTGGTGGAAGTAGGAATGGTTAATGGGCATGCAAATATAGTTAGAATCAGTAAGATCTAGTATTTAATAGCACAACAGGGTGACTACAGTCAACAGTAATTTATTGTACATCTTAAAATAACTAAAATATTATAACCGGACTGCTTGTAACACAAAGAAAGAATAAATGTTTGAGGTGATGGACACCCCATTTACCCTGATGTGATTATTGTACATTGTATACCTGTATCAAAATATTTCATGTACTCTATAAATATACACACCTACTAGGTACCCACAATAATTAAAAATTAAACAAAAACAAAAACCTTTCTAAATGAGTGAAAATTGGGATCAATTTGTCTTCCCTGGCTGTATAATGGATATAGACCACAATGGTCACAAATATCAAAAAATCATATATTCAGTGTAAGCCCAATACATTTCAAGCATATTTACTCAGTTCTCTTGTGGTTCTTCTATTTAGAATTGAAGAAATTTAGAATACTAGAATGAAATCCAAGACAGATGAAATCTCGCAAATGTTAAAGGGCATGATTTAAATTAAAGGCCACAATTTGAAAGAGATCCTAGCAGGCCTCTGAGTTTTTAGCTTACAGTACTTAAAATTACAAGGATTAGCAGTAGGAGCTCTAAAAAGAGGCGTAACACCTTGTGTTCTTATTTGAGTGTGTAAAAAGACAATAGCACTCATAAGTCAACTTGTCACTTTTCCCAACATCATATGATTCATAAATATTCAGGATCCCAACCTAAAAACAAGTTTTAAATGACCCTGGATTGTGATATTGAAAATAATATTATCAAATCATTTTAAAGGCGAAACCGAAGGCCTGTATTTTATTTTAAGAAGTGCTTGGTCTCCAGGAGTTAATGCTGTCCAAATAAAAATTTTGGCTGACATGTATGAAAAGTTTTCTGTACCAATCACCAATGCAAGACACTCATGAATCTATCAATCACAGAATTAAAAAGTTCTGTCATACAGCACACTTAATACCCAGTGTAACTAATTAGTATTACCATTTTTTGATGCAATACAAACTCATTTCCTTAAACTGCTATTGCACTGAACTCCAGGGTTATAAATGAGCAGAACACAAATTGATTTGCATGTAATAACAGTGGCAATAAACCTTTCCTGGTTCATGCAATTTTCCCCATCTGTTAACAGAGGGCAAATTTAGGAAGTGTTATTCCAAGGAGGGGACTTACCCAGCTGGACATCTATAACACTTGGCTGATTCTCCATGGGGAACAATGGCTTGGGAGGCTTGTCTGTGAGTAAAGCTAGAAGAGAAAATGAAAGAAAGTAATGGAAAAATTGAGATAAATTACAGGATGAGAAAGATTCTATCATGTATGATATTTAATGTTTGTAGACTTGATGGTGTGTAAACATTTATTAGACAGTGTTCCTACTTCCTACTTGGGTTGTTACTCTATCCATACAATATCCATTTCCCAGCACATTTAGAGCACCATTGATTCACTGTAAATAGGCCATTTTGACAACTACATTTTCCAACAAGATGAAACAAATGGACTATTTTGGGTGGTTTTTATAAATTTGTAAGTATAAAGAAATATATATTTTAAAAGTATAATCGAGAAATAGTAAATCCTCATATATGCTTGGTAGTGGTATTCTCAATGAAATATTACCCTAACGGACATTTTTAGTGACACGAATCTTCTAAACCTCTGAATTATCCCCCACTCTCCACTGCAACCTCCAAAACAATATAATAAAGCAATGATATCTTCATTAGGATAATTGATCAAAAATACCAATTAAGCATCTTTTGTACTCCAAGTCTTGTGCTAGCTACTAAAGGGAAAGAAAGTAAAGTCTTTATCTTTGCCCTCAATTTATAACACAGGACTATGAACACAGGACTAGCACACCATAATAGAGAATGGAACATAGAATGTAGCATTTGAGCTATAAGGCTATATATAGGTGGTAAAGAAATGGAGAAAGGAGAGGTTAATATTCGCTGGAAGGTTTGGGGAAAGTTTTATGAAGAGAATGGATCTCCATACGAAACTTAAGGGATGGAGAAAATTTGGAAAGGCAGAGAGTGGAGAAGATTTGGAAAGGCAGAGAGTAAAGAAGAAAAGATTCTCAGAAGATTCTCAAAAAGATTTTCAAAAGATTATCAGGAAAGATTAACAACATAAACCAAGGCACAAAAGTAGAACTTCACAAGCATAATATGCTTTGAGGAAAATGAGCCTGATGAGAAGGGGTTTTGTGAGCACCATGAATTAAAAATGAAACTAGATAGATTGGATGGGGCTGAATTCTGGAGGACTCTGAGTAACAGGCAGAGGAATTTGGACATGATGTTCTAGGCTGGAGTGTCATTGTAGATCTTGAAACAAAAAATGACTCAAAGGAAGTGATGTCTAATGATTATTGGCTTGATATGTGGAATGGGCTGAGAGAACAAAAACTAAGAGGTTGAGGAAACAATGCTGCAGTGTGTGGGGATGGGTGGTGGTGAGCAGTCACACCAGGTTGGAGTTTGGGGAATTTTTTTTTTTTTTTTTAATGAGAGGACAAATCTGAGAGGCACCTGGAAGAAAGAAATGAGAGGACTCAGCATGCAGATACATAATGTCATGTGTATTGTTGTCATAAAACAACCCTTACTTATATCAAACTATTGTTTATATCCTGAATTCCCTTTAACTGATTCTGTATTTATGTCTTGCTTCAAGTATCCAACTGAACTCTTACCTACTAAAAAGAAATGTTTTATACTTCTTTATAATTCACAGGAGGAATAGCATAGGATTGTGCTATAATGATTAAGCCACCATTGACTAGCTTAGGAATTCCCTGCCAACATGAGAGAAGATCTCATACTATTTGAAGAATATTTAGAAGCGAAAGAGAGAAATAAAAGTTGATTACAGGACAGGTAAGGTTAGGGAACTATACAAATTTGGAGAGATTCCCAAAATAGTTGTTGATAATAAACAAATGCACCAGAAATATACTTAGGAAAGAGCTTTATGGCACATTAGCTTTCTCTTCCTAATACCTGAGCTGCCTGAAGTGGAAAAATTTCAGTGAATTAATTGCCTTCATTTTTCCAACACATCATTCAAGATGACATACAATATGTATTGTCCTTATGGAATTGAACAACATTTTTGTTTTAATTGACTTTGGCATAATTTAGACCTACTAATATAATGTCTAGTCTTCATTTCATAAATACTACAGTTACTCTTAATAATCTGATTTTTAAATATTATTGGAAACATGAGGGATCTACTTTAAAAAAAATGAATATGTTTGAATTTAAAATCCAGTTATATCAGATGTTCAATTTTGTTGTAGTTTGCTATTATGTGTAATAGTAAAATATTGGAAACAACCTCAATTTCTAATAGTAGGAGCCTTGTTACAATTGTGGTGATTTCATATAATGACATATTATGATACTGCTGTTTAAAATAATTTGGTAAATCTGTAGATTAGATATGAAAATATTTCCAAGACATACTGTTTAATGAAAAAAACAAGGTCCCAAATAGCATGCACAGCATGCTATTTTGAGTATAAAACATACATATGCATATATAAATGTTTGTATATGTATGAAATATTTCTAGATGGATACATGTGCAACTGGTAACAGTGGTGTCCTCTGAAGAGAGGGAGTGGATGGCTGAGTAACTGTGGTGGGTAAGGAAAGGGTGTCATGGGCAGGCAGAAGGAAGATTTAATCTTCACTATATGCCTTTATATTTTGAACCATCCCCATATGCTATGTATTCAAAACATAAATAAAATTAAAATTAAATCCAGCCATTTTTCATTTTATTAATTAAAAACCCATTTTGATTTCTTTATAGAATTATTGTCAATTTACCTTACACATCCAAATTATAGACATTTAGTTTGCTGGAAACTATTCTTGGGCAATCTTATTTTAAAATATTTCCTTCTTCCAAATGAATTAACTGGAATGTGATAGGTGGGAAGCAATTGTAAGGAATGTATTTCATGTATGGAAATGACAATCTTGCTCTGCTTTCAGCAGGATGAGTTTGGGGTCATTGTTTTCCCCTTCCCTTATCTTCCGCCATGGACTATGGATGTATTTACCCTAATTTTGTTATTGTTAAATATCAATTGCTGAAGTGACATTCACTAATATTAATGATAATTTTAAGCATCTTACATTTATAGGTGGTTCATAAGTTTCAAAGTGCTTTCAGATACATTAGCTCATATTATCTTCATGATGACCTTGTAAGGTAAAGAAGACAGTTACAAATGTGGCCAATTTAGATATGAAGTTAAATGAAGCTTATATTGTCTTATTTGGTGTCCCCTTGGGACCAAAAGCCCCCACTTGCAAGATGAATAGGAAAACAGGATATAAGTTGTAGGCAGTAGACAGGTAAAGAGCTCAGTACTGAGTCAGTGGTTTTAGCCTCTTTGACTCTACAATAATTACACTAGCGTTCCTAGTCCAATGGGAATGGCTTTGTGGCAAACAGCCAGTTGAAACATGATCCCTGTAGGACACCCCACACATATACACCTTTTCCCCCTAAACCTGTGAATGGAAAGAGATGAACTGGCACTTAACCCAGCACATCTCAATGGGATATAAGGCTATGGTGCCTCTTTAAATTCCAATATCATGTTTAGGCCTGAGAATTGCTAAGAAGTGCAGAACATTTGTGATGATAAAGCAGCAACTGCGGCAGTTCAATTGGATCCTGACCACCAGCCCAGAGACAAATCTATCAGCACCTTGCATAATTATAGCATTTGCAGATTAGCTAGAGTGCATGCTGCCACAGGGAGGCAAGCTCATTTCTTGTTCATTTTTATTTTTAAATCTCATCTGAAACTCAGTTACTAATTGTGAAAGGAAAGAAAGAACTGTCAATACCAAGTCCCCTAAACAACAGGGCAGAGATTTACAATTTTATTAGGAATTTTATCCTGGACCTCAAGGGGGACTAATTGGGGTCTGAGCTAATCTTTGAATTTGCTGCTTAAGCTTCATGCTTTGATTGAAAGAATGGGAGCAAAGGATACATTTTGTTACTAACGTTTCAATGTACAATTTCTCCAATGCACTTTCCTCAGTAGCTGCTTATATTTAATTATCCTTAAATATAATTGCTCTACTGTGTATACCATGACACTAGTCTTAACGTGTTAGTGAAGCTACTACTATTACTGCCTTCTTCTTCCTAAAACTAGGTTTTATACGTTTGACACTAACTTTCCTGAGAAGAATGCTCAAAATAACTTGTTCTTTTCCATGATAGGCAATGATTTTATCTATATATACAACCAGATCAACTGGTTTGACTGAAATGATTGGTCAATTTCCATGAACTTAGTATAAAAAATAAGTAGACTCATTTGTTTAATTGAATAAATGAATTTGACTACATTGCCCAAGTGTTACCTACTGTTATGACAATTTTCATTGTCCTCTTTTGTTGTTGACTTACCTGTTTAATTAGATTGGCCAGAAAGACCAAGTGGGAGGGAGTAGAAGGACAGAAACTCATTAATTTCTGTGAATGAAGCTATTTTGGAATTTGTATGTTATGGTCAATGAAATGGATCCTCCCAAATCCATTCAGCATACCAGCATTAAAATCACATTCTAACATCACTATTTTCGTCATAACATTTAACCATTCAAAACCTACCAATGTTTCCTACATTTACAGGAGGATAAACTCTGAACTTGTCACCTGGGAACATAAAGGCAGTCATAGTCTAGCCTTAATAACTTTCCTGTCATTATTTTATTTTATTTATTTTATATTTTATTTTATTTTATTATTTTATTTATTTTTTGAGATGTAGTTTCACTCTTGTTGCCCAGGCTGGAGTGCAATGGCAGAATCTCAGCTCACCTTAATCTCTGCCTCCTGGGTTGAAGCGATTCTCCTGCCTCAGCCTCTGGAGTAGCCGGGATTACAGGCATGCACCACCACGCCCGGCTAATTTTGTATTTTTAGTAGAGACAGGGTTTCTCCATGTTGGTCAGGCTGGTCTCGAACTCCCGACCTCAGGTAATCCACCCGCCTCGGCCTTCCAAAGTGCTGGGATTACAGGTGTGAGCCACGGTGTCCAGCCTTTCCTGCCTTTTTACCCACCTATCTTCTATTTTATTGATGCTATAGACAACTTACTTTCCTCATTCACATCGCATTAATTTCCAACTATGCATCTTGGCTTAAACTCTTCCTCTAAGTTTGGTAACAAATAAAAACAGCTACCATAGTTATGATTTACTTAATATCTACTGTTCTAGGCTGTTTCAAGACATTTTATATTACATTTTACAAATAACTTGCCCAAAGTCAAGCAGCTTATTCTTGAATCTAAAGAAGGGACCTGAATTGAGTTCTGTCTGATTTCACCAGGCCCACAACACTCTAAGACCTCCCCCTTTCTTTTTTTCATCCCAAGTCCTAGCTATCCTCCAAAAACTTGTTTAAGTCTTGAATCCTCCAGAAAGCCTTCCTTAATAACAGTCCAAGCTAATCTTTCTCCTCTCTTAAATCCTAAAGCATTGACTACTCCTTTGAACCACCCATTTGGTTCATGACATGTACTACTTTGAATACAAATTAAACCTCACATTACATGGGTATGTCTTGTCTTCCTAACTATATTTTTAAGCTCCTGGAGGATAAAGATCATGTCTCATATAATCCAGCAAAGAAGATAGTATGTGACATTGGGGAACAAATAAACACAATCTCCAAATTAACTTCCCGGTGGTATTCTTTCTCTAAAAAAGTGTGCTTCCCATAGCATTCTTAGATTGCAAGGAACAGAATCAAACTTTTGCTAATTAAAGCCAAAAGGGAATTTATCAGAAGTATATCTCAAGGATGGCCAGGAAGTTTGGGGAACTAGGTTTAATAACAGAAAAGAAACCAGGCCAGGTCTAGGTATGCAAGCAAAAGAGACTATACAATAATTTCATCTTGATCCCCTCATTGAATTGAACTGGTTTTGTTGTTTTTTTTTAATATGTTTTCTTTTATTGTGTTGTATCTTGGTTAAATTTTTTGTCCTTGTTTCACTTTGATCAAGATTCAAAATCCCAGAATGACAGGCTGAATGAACAAGTTTTGAGCTCCAGGCCTAGGAAAGATTATATGCAAATCATGAAGAAGAGAAGAATCTCCTAAAAGCAGTTTTTTTCAACCTCAGCGAGATAATATTCACTAACAGCAAATTCTTTGTTGTAGGTGACTGTCCCATGCATTGTTGGATGTTTAGCAGCTTCCCTGGCCTCTACCCAAAGATGCCAGTAGGACCTTCCCCCAGTTGTGAAACTAGAAATGTCTCAAGATATTGGCAAAATGTAATGAGGGCAATAACATTGTACCTGCTTAATAACCACTGTCCTAAAGAAAACTTAGGTTGTGTTAGAAAAAGAAATAAATACTAGATGGCCAAAGGTAACAGGCAATACCATCTCATTGCCCAACTCCAGGGGCACACTTACATCAGTTTCCATGTGAATGGCATTCCTGGGAGCATATAATATTAATGGGATGCCCTGAAGTTGTGCAAAGAAGTGACATTGATCACACACATCCATTAATAAAACACAATTTTATTAATTAAAACAATAATATTTTATGCCAAATACTTCTCAAGTTCTGAAATAGTCACTGGATTTTGTCAATGGGTAGCAACCATTCCATGGGCTCTTTCCTCTTCCAAATCACCTAAGCTCATGAGCTAATTCCAAAAGAGAGCAATAACAGCCTTATGGCTCTTTGTCCGAAAGTGCCCAGATGTACAAGTATTACAGACTGCCTATTGTTCTGAGGGAATTGAGGATTTTGGGAAGAAAGACTTGGGAATAGCTTTCATGTGAGAAGACAAAATGGAGGTCCTTACTTAGCAAATCAGATTTACGGAGAGCCAGAGATCCTGTTAATACCTTAAAAATTTCCTGTAATCATGAATGGAGATTTGCCAAGCTTAGCCTAAGTAGTTGACTAGTTTGAAGATTTCATAAATTGAACACAGAATGAATGCAGAAATTGCTGATCTCTGAACACATCATAAGTACTATTATTCTTTGGAATACTTGGCATTTTTTTATTGTGATTAGCTGATAATTGCTTGAGGCAAGGAATCTCTCTTTCTCAATTAACTACATAGTCTTCCTAATCCTGTATTATGATGTACACAATTTACTGGCCACTTAATCTAAAGCTCCATACGATAAAAATATTTTATTTCTAGAATTACCAGGCTGAGAGTCCCGTAATTTAGATGATTATCCAGGAAAAAGTATAGAATAATCATGATTATTCAATATCATCCTTAATGTTCCAAACCTGTAAATTCAAGCAGGACCAGCCTTGGTTACAATATATCTCCTTTGCCCTAATATTCCTAATTTTGTGATCTCTATTTTAGAGAAATTTCTTCTCCATCCTGCTTTTAGGCACACAAAGTTGTGACTCTCTGATCAAAACCTGCTGCAAAAAAGCATCTGCCATTTAAACCTTAATGTGAACTTAAGATACTTGTACCTTCTCTCATAAGGCTAGCTGCTTTTGAAGGATTGTCTCTAAATGTGGAATGAAAGACTTTACTCCATTATAGGCACACATTGGGCACCAGGGCCCCTTTCTTGACTTACTATCTTCACATTGATGTTAGCCAACAAACAGGGTGGCCTTCTGCAGAAGCCGATGAAGACAAGTAAAGCTGTTTTCCTCAAGATTCTAACCAGCATTACTATGAGTGAATCTTCTAGTCCATAATAACATCTTGGGAAAAGAGCCCAGGCATATGTTAAATTAAAAAATCAATGTTCATTAATAATCAAGCTTTGCTTTTATTTCAGCTTGTTATTACTTCCATCAACTAACCACTGTAGCAATTAATCTTTTATAATTATTTTCTCTACCAAAATTATAATATTGTCTGTCTTATTTGTAACAGGAGGAAACAGATCAGCATGGACTGTTTATTAACTCAATCTAGAGAGAAGATATATTCTCTAGGTGTCCCAGCTATAATAGAAAATTTGTGATAGGCTCACCACAAAAAACAGAACCAGTGATCCCCAGAATTATTTGAAAATTTGTTTTCAAATCACTGATGGCTCCAACTTCAGATACTTTTACATGTATCTCCCTCATCTCCCTACCTACTACAACCCTTTAAAAATAATTTGCTTCATTAAGTCACTGTTACTGATGACAATGGTTCATGTTCCTCACATGTATATTTGGAAGATAAAATTATTGAGAACTGCTGAGAGTCAAACACATGAAAGTTTATATTCAGAGGATTACATTGCTTTTAAAACACATTCCAGTTTCACTAAAAATATCCCTTCCATTATTTAAAGCCACTGAAGTATTTGCCTTTTATTAGCATAGAACTTAAAGTCAGTTATTGTCTTTAATAAATAAGTGATCCTTTACCAAATAGAGGTTAAACTGCTGGGAAAGTGCTGGGCAACTTACCTGACCATTGCCCCTGCAAAGCTTAGGGCCTCCCTAGCAACTGGCTCAGAGCCTGTGTCCTGCCTTGCAATTCAGTGGATGTGCCCTGAGGGTAGTGAATGGTCAGGGCTGCTGTGAAGTTGCCCTGAGTTTCCCTTTTCTCTAGATCCCACATTTATTTCCACTAATATTTGAGTTTTGAGCAGTGCATGAGCTTTGGGAAAGCTTAAGCATAAGGCAGGGCAATTTCTTCTCAATGCCATTTGACACAAGGCCCTTCTCTGGAGAGAACAATGTTTATTCAGCACAAATCTGCCCAGACATAAAGCAACTTCTTCAAACTTGAAAAGAAAACAACCTTGGGGGAAATGGAAACTTAAACAGTGGTTATGATGGTAGTTTTTTTTTTTTTTTCTTCACAGTTCCTGCTTTTTCTTCACTGTTGCCTTTTTCCCCTCAAGTAAGATTTTTCTTTCTCTCTCTAAAATAGTACTCCCTGGACCCTTATATTGTTGATGTCAAACAAATTCCATATATAGTTATTATCAAAGAAATTTCACAAGATAGTATACTTCCAGGTTTCACACAGAACTTGGGATATAGTTAGTATTAAAATAAGTATGAAAGGTTAAACATGGGAGATGGGTGAATTTTTACCTTGCTTAAAGATCATCATTTGGCTCTGTGATGACTGATCTGTCAGGATCTAGAAATTTGGCCTAGATAGTGATGTCTAAAAATATAATATAATACCCAAGGATGGATAATTTTAGAGCTAGACAAACCCTTAGAGATCTAATTCATCTGGCTATTTTGACAGATGAAGAAACTGAAAGGCAGAAAAGGAGGAATGTACTCAATATCATACTGCAAATTAATAATAAAACAGAAGACCCAAACCCAAGTTTCTTGAATTAAAAGTTCAATATTCTTGCTACTGCACCATGGCTAACATTGATTAAGCAGGGATTTCATGCCAAGCACTTTTACATTTATTCTCTCATTAAATCCTCATGACAATGTATAAAGTAGGTCCTACTATTATTAACATTTGACAGATGAGAAAACTGAGGCTCAATGAGTTTAAATTATTTGTCCAAAGTCACATTGCTGGTAAATACATTTTGGGTCCAAGATTCAACCAAAGTCTATCTCACCCTTGAGTCCAAGGTCATAGCCACTACTCTATACTGTCATATTTCTTCCGTGCTTTTTTTAAAGACTGTTTTTTTGTGTGTGTGTTCAAAATACATCCAAAATATCTCCATATAAGCATCACCAAAAAAAAAATAAATAAATAAAAAGGAAAGAAAGAAAGAAACCTAAACACTTCACTAAACTGACACTAAACTGATGAGCTTTGGGGATTAATTGACTGAATACCTCCTTTAGCTGTATCCACAAAATTCCACAGGTCAAAGAATGGGATGAAAATTCGATTTTGGATTACTTGGTGTAATTCATTCTTATAATCAGTTAACAAATGTTTGTAGTTCTATTACAGAAAGGTACTCTACCAAATAGTGTGTATATCTTCGTTGGGGGCAGTAAAGTATAAATTTGAAGAATACACAGAGTCAGATCAAAAGGCTTAATCTAGTAGAAGAAACGGAGGTATAAAATGGCTGTAGTAACTGACAAAAAGTGGTAATTGACTGTTTTAACTTTTATTGCTGCTGGTAAGCTATCACACACTTAGTAGTTTAAAACAACATATTTACTATTATCTTATTGTTTGGGAAGTGAGAAGTCTAATGTGGGTCTCACTGGATTAAAATTAAGGTGTCAGCAGGGCTGCATACCTTTCTGGAGGCCCTGGGAGAAAATCAATTCCTTTTCCTTTTCTACCTTCTAGAGTGTGTCTGCAGGGCTGCATACCTTTCTGGAGGCCCTGGGAGAAAATCAATTCCTTTTCCTTTTCTACCTTCTAGAGTCTGTCTGCATTCATTGGTGCTTGGCCATTTTTCATCTTCAAAGCCAGCAAGGGCAGGTTGAATCCTTGAGACATTATATTATTCTTTCTTTTCTACCTACCTCTTCTATTTTTAAGGAAACCTGTGATTTCATTGAGCTTACCTGGATAATCCATGATGATTTCCCTATTTTGAGGTCAGGGGATTAGCAACCATAATTCTACTTACAACCTTAATTTGACTTTGCTATAGAACCTACCATATTCCTAACAGATTAGATTATGGACATCTTTGGGGTGGAGGGCATTATTCTGCCTACTACCATGCCACAAGAAGTAATCAAATAAAATATAGATAAAATTTGAAGAAGCAGAATATGACATTGTGGCTGTCATATGGAATAACATATTGTCTGTATTGTATTTTTATGAAAATAACTTTTTTACTGGTCTCATTTCAGCCAAATCAGTTTTTGAACATAATCTTTGCATTTCAAACCAAAGTTCATAAAGGCAATTATTTGACTAGATTGGGCAGGTATTGATACTTCTGTTTTCAGTCTAATGGTTTATTTACTTATGGTTTTCAAACTAATTAGGCACTCATAACTTGTTAACATGATGTTTTGCAATACAAAAGAATAAGGAAAAGCAAAATATCACTTAAGTTCAGTTGTTTGGATGTGCTAACAGTCCGTAATGAGGATGACAACCGGATATTAAATAAGCATTTTTTTAAAAATCAAAAGTTTCATGACAGGGATAATTTTCTAATTCACAGAATATTTGTTTGGTAAACATTATTTGTGATGTGATATTTAGAGCTCAGGAAGAAGAGAACCATTCTAACATAAAGACTTACTTAGTTTGGGATCTGAGGTAGAAAATAAAGTGTAAATCACAAGGCATTATCACTTTATCCTCCTCCATGTCAGCTTTACATTACCAGAGAACTTTCCATGATTGTGAGTAACCTATTTGTTTACATGACAACAAGCCAAATGCATGGTCATCAAAAATCTATAAAGTGCAGGGTGTTATTTCCACTTTGCAGATGAGGAAACTGAGGTTCAGACAGGTTAATTTACTCTCCTAAGGACTAACCTCTGGCTACTAAGAGCCAGAACCAAAATGTAAATCCTAATTTCCTGACTCCTATTCTGTAGTCTCCCAGTCTCATTTAATCCTCACAACATTCCTATGAGATGAGTACCACTATTTCCATTTTTTGTTGTTGTGGTTGAGGAAATTAAAGGCCAAAGGGGTTAGGTCACTTGACCAAGGTTACCTTGCTAGCAAAGATGGCAGAGCTATCATTCAAATCTATGTCTGTTTGGCTTTAAAGCTGAGATCTTCCCCCAGAATCATTCAAGGATGAATATGTAATAATATTTCAAATGAACTCAATCATACTAGAGCAGTCTCTGAAAATAAAGTAGTTTTACTTTCCATTTCCATCACTGAAGTCAGGACCTGGCTCTTAGAAATCTTGACTAATTTCCCACATGATGGCAGCTCTCTGGGAGGTTTCCAAGCTTGTTCCCTGTCTTCGTAACACTGATGAGAACTAATTTAATTAATCAAATATAAGCTGATGATCTATGATGTTGAAATTGATTTTCAAATGGAGCCAATTATGACTGCTCATAGTTCCAAGGAAAAAATATAAGCTAGGTGATTTCAAGATGTGATTACTGGATACAGAAGAATTGAGAAAGGAAAAAAATTACTGAATTTACAAAGCACTTTCTCTTTCCCATGATTATCTCATTAAGTCCAACTCAGAGACTAGGAAAGCAAGAATTGTTGTCTCCAGAAACTGAGATAGGAAATCTTGGGAATTTTTCAAAGTAGGATCCAAATCTCATGAAAAAGGGTGACTTGCCTTTTTGAATCAACTTTTTGAGTAAACTTGCCAGTTAACTGTGGAGCTTTGATGGCCCCATTTTCTCTGATAGAATAAGCATTTAGTCAGCTGTGATTATCATTCATCTCCTGATATAACTTTGTCAAGAAATTGGGTTCGATGTTCAAAGGATATCCTGACCCTCTAAATAATACGTCTTTGAAATACCATAAGGCAAGCTAATTCTTTGACAGGGGAATCAAATTCCACCATAGTGTTTTCTGTACTGGTTTAAATGAAGCAGCTTCCAAGTATAGTCTAATTCACCTAAGGGTCTGTACCACCACCACCCCTCCATCCCACCCCTCACTTCCCCAACCTCATCCCATTATTCCCTAGTCTGGACTGACACTTCCTCTGCAGAACATTCAAGTACAGATGGAAACCCAGGTGTGAAAACTGCTCTGAGCTTATGACAAATTGATCTAGTGCCACTGGATGTTTCTACAGCAAATATGCACTTTCTCTGAGAGTATCTTTAGTCAAAAAGTGGTCAGGTCATTTGTGAGAGAACAAAAGGCTTTTCAGGAAACTCTTGTGGGGGTTATTACCTGAGGTTACAAATCAGGGAAAACACTGCAAATAGATCTTGCTGTGTTAGGTGACTCAGTGTCTACTGCTATGCTTTTAACATGAAGGCTAGTTACTTGTCTGACCAAAACCCAACCCTTTAGGATCTTTGTCTATGGGCTAATGACCCATTAGTGCTTTAGCATCAGCCTGACAGCCAGTGCTCACTAGCATATATCCATTTAATTTCAGAGAGCTTGGGAGAAAAAAAAAAAGGCACTGCATAGTACGTGAGAAAAGAATTCAGTTCCTGGGACAGCAGAAGCTCCTCATCCCCACCTGTCTTATGTGTATCTAGACCTTGGAAATGTCTGTGATGTTCATTAGCATCAGGCTGATCTCAGTCTAATTCAGAGCAAATGGTTGCTTATGTTTATTATTTTATAGGAAAAGCCTTTCTCAACTTTCAAAAACATCTGCCACCCACTATCTAGATCACAGAACTCTAAGATGTTGTAGTTGAAAGCATAGGTTCTGTGTTAACACCTGAGTCTTAGTTCTGGCTCTAGCACTTACTTTGTGACCTTGGTCATGATTCCTAAGCTCCTCTGGGACTCCATTTCCTTGATGCATAACTGTGGATAATAATAGTACCCATTTTTTAGGATTATTATGAGGATCAAATAAGATCATGCTTCTAAAGTGCTAGGCAGACGCCTGGTACATAGTTTAGTTCTCAATAAATGGTAGCAAACATTGATTTGCCAATTAAAGAGAACATCGAGCTGTATATTCTCCTAGGGATGGAACCCAATTAATTACCCCACAGTAAATGAATGGCTGTAAATATTTAGGTTGGTGCAAAAGTAATTTCACAATAACTTTCGCACCAACCTAATAGGTACACCAATGAGAGGAAGGTTGAAAGGACAAGGGCCAGGTACCGAAGGGAAGAAGTGAGAGTAGGGTAGATAGAGATACAGAGCATCAGGATCACCAAAGCAAGACTCACTCACTTCAAAAATTCGATTCTGCAATACCACGTGCTATCACAGTACTTGTACAAATAGATACAGATCTAAAACTCACATAGCCAGCTTCTGCCTTGGTAAGAGGACCACATATTCTCCACAAGCTTCAAAATCATCTATAATAATGCATAAAAAATGGATTGAGCTGGCAAGTATATTTCCATAGTGTCTGTGTGGATAATACACTCAGCATAAGTCACTGATTTTATTGACTCCCCCTAACCTATGCAAAGCCAAAAAGGAAATTAAGCTGGGTGGCTGGGTTTTCAGGCTGATGTCAATTTTGCTGCAAAGCAAACAGGCAAGTTACTGGCAAAATAATAGAAGCCACTTCATCAGCCTTATGAAATTTCTTCCACAGACTAGATAGTCTAAAAGCAACTTACTACCCATTTGGTTTATCTCTGAGCTCTGAGCTAGAACTTAAGATACATGGGTTCTGATCCTGGCTCCACTAAAAATTTATAGTGTAACCTTGAACAATTCTGTTACCTTTTCTAACTTTTCTATTGCTTAGATTCCTCAACTTCAAAATGGATATGGTAACTGCCCTGTGTAGTTTTATAGTTAATATGAGGATCAAGTGACCTAAGAAATATAAAAAGCCCTATGAGGTTTTTATAAAATCTCTAAATATATAAGCTGGAAAGCTGGAAATGTCCTCCTAAAGTCACAACTTCCAACATTGCATCCCAGAGATATAGCTGTCTTATGCCATTCTCAGGGTGCCTGTGAAGAATATCTACAGGACCACTTCAGTTTTTTGTTTGTTTCTTTTGGTGTTTTAAAGGATTTTGTCACCATAGCATTCTATTTTATGTCTAGTGTAAATTAATCTAATTGTACTAAAGGCTACATTCATTGAAGAAGAGATAGAAGAATTATCACCAATTATATTTCTGGAAAATAATAATATATAACATTTACAAAATGCTTACTATAAGGACTTCACCAGTATTAATTCATTTAATGCTTTCAGCAACTTTATGTATGGGGTATATACTATTATTATCTCCATTTTATAGGAAAAAACTGAGGCATTAAGAAATTAGGTGACCTACCCAAGATTACATAGGTAATAAGAAACAAAGCTTAAGTTTGAATTTAGGCAGTCTGGCTTCATAGTCCTTTTAAAATATAAGACTAACAAGATCCTGATCAATTTGCATCATTTCAATAGTACTTAGTCTTAGACAGTCATAATTACAAAGACTCTAGTCTTCCTACCTAATACATGAGTTCCCTCCACAGTTCCCAGTATTCAGTCTTTGCTTGATAATTTTTCTGCAATAGGCTCACTGCCTCTTGACATCAATCATTTCAATTTTGGAATAACTTTATTAAAATTTCTTCTTTATGTTCAGCTGTAGTTTGTTTCTTTGTATGTTATACCTCTTGGTCCTATTTCTGGCCTCTGGAACAACACAGAATAAACCCAATACACCTTCTATATATCAATGCTTAAAACATTTGCAGACAGATTTCTTGATCTCTTTCACCCCCTTCCCTTCTAAAAGCTCTTCCTCTTTTCAGGCTAAACACTTAGTTTCCTCAATTGCCCACTGTCTTTCAGGTGACATGTTTTCCAAAACCCTTTTCCATCCTAGACAACCTTTTTTGGACACAATCTAATCTATCAATGGGTTTCTTAGATATGGTACAATAAACTGAACACATAATTTCAGATGTCATCTAAAGTGCAATTAAACCAATACTTCTATTGTTCTGGACCCTACCTTTCTGTGATGCAGACTAAGACTAAATTAGAATTTTTGGCAATCTAGTCCCACTGCTTGTGCTCTCAGCCAAATAAAATTCTAAGACTGCACTTTTGCAGTCGGAGTTTTGGACCTGAATGAAAAGCTTTACATTTTTTTCCTATTAAATGTAATCTGGTTAGTTTCAACCCATCATTCCAAACTACTGAGATATTTTAAAAAAGAAATATGTGCTCCAAAGTATTAACTGTCCCTCCCAACTTCCTCTCATCTGAAAATGTGATAAATATCATTTATATGTCATCTAAGTCACAGATAAAAAATGCAGAACAGGATAGCACTCTGAGAGAAGGCTCTCTGGTGGCCAAGAACATTGGTTCATTAATGAACACTTCTGAAGTACAGTACCTGCTGGCTGCCCAAAGTCCTGAACTGTGCCATATTCCTCTGGCTCTGCCTCACACTCTGGGTCATTCTTTCCTAAGCTGTACCAGTTAAATAGGGTCCAGTTTGTAGGGTCCAGTGCAAAATGAAAAACATGGCCCCTTGTTCAAAAATTATTAAGAAATTTAAGAGAGTAACATCAGGGCATTCAACCAAATTTGAGGCCCTTCTAAGTTCAGGAACCTGTGTAGCTGCATAGGTCACATGGCCCTGAGGCCAGCCCTGTTCCCAAACTTTACTATACAGAAACTGCTGGCTTTTCAGTAAAACTTGTCTCCTTTCTTTCTGAGCACATACCTATACTACACATTTGCCAGCCTCCCTTGCAGTTAGGTGTGATCATAAGTCTGAGTTTTAGTCAGTGCAATGTAAGTGGAAATGATATGCACCCCTTTCAGGCTTGACTCATAAAAATCTTCCACACAAGATGTTTCATGCCATTTTCTCTTCCACGAGCTTGATACAGGTGATAATGGTGACCTTGGAAGATATATGCTAAAGATGATGAAACTTTAAGAATGAAGGAACCCAGATCCTTAAATTAGGAACACGTGCTAGCGTTTTGTATGAGAAAAAATAAATTTCTGTCATATCTCAACCATTCTACATCTTTCGGTTTGCTTACTACAGCTGCTATCATCACTCTAGATAATACATTGCCTTATTACCAGAATTACCTAGAAGGCTAGTTGAAATTCTCATTTCTAGGTACCGCTACTAGAGAATATAATCCAGTGGATCTGGAATGGAGAGTAGAAATCTGTGTTTTTAATAAGCCCTCCCACAGCTAGTTCTGATGATAAGGCGAGTTTGAGGACTTGCTCTATATTTTTCTTTCCATGTTATTTTCCCTATTACAATGCCCCCTGCTCTATGTTCTATTTCCTCCTGGTTCCTGTTTCCAAGGTGACACTTACCACATGTCTTTAATCCGTTCCATAGAGTACAGACTTTATGTCTAGAGCTCCATAGGCCATCTCGTAAATTTGGGATGGAAATCAGATGCAAACAATAGAGGAGCAGTAAGAAAGTAAAAGTGTAGATCCCTGATGACTTCTTGAAGTCACTATACCAACCCTGGACTGCCTAATTTCTGTTTCTTTTTGCTTGAGAGAATCAATACGTGTATGTTTGAACAACTATAAGCAGGGTTTTCTGTTATATGTAGTAGAATCTAATCCAAAATCACAGTGAATTATGTTGGAATATGGTATTCTTTCAGGGTCCATTATATATATTTCCTTAAGCTGACAGTTGGTCTCTGCTTTCACATAGAACCAGGTCTTCCCTGAGTAACTTTGTATAAGCAATTGAGTGGCATGATGGAGATGATGGAAGTCAGTACTTCATTTTGCTAGTACCTCAAATCAGATTGTTATTTATCTTTGGCTAATAAGAAATGTCTCACAGAATGCCAAACAAATCACTGTTAAAGTTTGAAAATCTCAGAGACAATACCCTGTAGTTGATATTTTTCAGTGAATGAAAGCTTCACCTTATTCCAGTTCATGTACTTCTTAATCTGATTGCTATGGTATTGAATGTGTCCCACAAAAGTTCATGTGTTAGGAACTCAGTCCCCAATACAGTAGTGTTGAGAGGTGAGACCTTTGGGAGAAGATTGGGTTATGAGGGCTCTGCTATCATGAATAAATTAATCCATTTATGGATTAATGGCTTAAGACAGTGAATTAGTTATCGTGATAGTGGGTCTGTTAAAAAAAAATGGGTTTGGCTGTCTTTTGTGAGCTCCCTAGTCATGGGATGCCCTGCACCACCTTGTTTCCTCATCAACAAAAAGGCCCGCGCCAGATGTGGCCTCTAGACCTTGGGCTTACCAGCCTCCAGAAATGTAAGAAATAAATGTCTTTTCTTTTTTAATTACCCAGTCTCAGATATTCGGTTATAGCAACAGAAAATGGACTAAGGTACCAACAAAGAGTAAATAAGTATGCTTTAGTGAAGCAACAAGATCATTGAGACACTTCATTTGCATCAAGGCAATCTTGAAAATCATGTTTGATAAAGGTTCTTTCATTCTCCTTTCTTTTTCCTCTATTAAAAAGTAAAGAAAGAGTGACAGATGAAGTAGGATGTGATCATCTTTCTTGAAGGGACAGTTGAAGTTTTTGCATACAAATGAAAGCTATCATTCTTGTCAACCTTAAATTGGAGCTCTAAACACTACCTCAGCAGCCAATTAATATTCTATAACCAATCAGAGCACTCATGCAGACTGTTCTGCCATCCTGAAACATAATCCCAGTGCCAAGAATTATTAGCTACAGAAGACAGAGCAGTTTTAACTTGTGATTTCCAACCAATTTGAGTCAATATAATATTCATTTATGCTAAAAACATATGTTTTCCAAAAATATTTTGACTGAATATGTCTTAACAATGAAAAGCAGCCAAAAAAAAGGTTGAAATTATTTGAGATTAGGTATTCTGAAAGGTCATATCACCAAGGGGTCTAATTCCACAAATGTTAGCTTCCTATAAACCATACCATGGAAGGGGACTTACAGAGTTCTGATTTCTGATTCAAGAAACAAAATCACCACTTGACTGGGTAACTTGGACCATCAGTTCTTGCTTTCACTGGTGTCACCTCTATCCCTTGAGAATTCTTGGAATATGCCAATTGGGATGGTTTAGAAGATATACGTGCAACAATAATGTCAGGGATAATGTATGCCCGCCAAGCCTGCTCAAGGGATCTTATGCCCTTAAAAGATAGGAAAACTAGAGAACAATACTTACTGACAGCTAACAAGCAGCCAGAAGAACTTTTAAACTGGAGTGAGACAGAGAAGTATTTGCATAAAGGCCTATTGTCCTTGAACAAAGAGAGAAAGCCCCTTGCACAGAAAAGTCAGGTTAATTTTCCCACTCTAAAATGTTAACAGCCCCTTCTTTGCTGGGCTACCAATCTACCAAGTGGGAAAATTATTATTTTCTTAGTCCTTAAATTTGCTTCCTGAGTATTCAGATTCAGGTTAAAATTCAGGGGTAAGTGAAGCAGTCCTAACCAGAATGAATTGATTAGCTGCCAACAAATCCAGGGTCTGTTTCTATACAAAGTTGAAATTTGAGAAGAATATTAACATCCTAGTACATTTATTTCAATGCCTTTAAGGTAAAAGCAAGTCTGTCTTTAAATAATAACAGAGGAAAATAAATCAACAATAGTTTCTAATAATCTATTATTAAAGGATCTGGCTCTCAAAATCTAAAATTACACATTTCTAGGACTTGATAGTACAAAATGGGAATGTGTCTTCTCCACTCAAAGAGATTCTTGATACTAAGTTCACTTCACTTTCTCAGGAAAGAAGACTTTTCTTAGAGTCAATTTCAAAGAGGAAAAACATAGATACCTTTCAAGGTCGAAGATGGAAAAGGAAGCAAATGCTATGTTGTCTTCTTTCTAGATGAGAGGGGAACTGAAGACTGTGGAATTAGACTATGGATTAGTTCACAGAAAATGATTTTGCTTTAATGCCAAGTAGTCAATACAATAGTGGTTAAAGGGTTTCTAGCTAGACAGGTTTTCAATTCCAAGCTTCATTACAGAAGGTCTTCAAATAATGTTGTTTTGTTCAAAATTGTTTTATGATGTTGATGAGGAAAAATAATCAATTTCCGGTCAGGACCACTGTCTATGTGGAGTTTACACATTCTCCCCATGTCTGTGTGGGTTTTCTCTGGGTACTCTGATTTTTCCCCATATCCCAAAGATGTGCACATTAGGTTAATTGGGGTGTCTAAATTGTCTTAGTCTGAGTTAGTGTATGAGTGTGTGAGTGTGCCATATGATGCAATCATGTCTTGTCCAGGGCTGGTCCCTGCTTTGTGCCCTGAGCTGCCAGGATAGGCTCCAGTTACCCATGACTCTGGAATAAGTGTCATGCTGAGAAATTTTACCTTACCTTAAGTTTCAGTTTAAACTAACATTTGTGATTAAGTCACTTTCAACACGATCTTAGTATCTGTCCTCCCACTTTGGTTTTATATACAGAAAGGAATTTTGGATTTTGGGGTTAATAATTATTTTACTTGTTTTTACTAATGTTTCTTAAATGTATGTATAGCTCGCATTTATTTCAAAGTTTAATATTAGAAGTGTTTTTGTATTCATTTAGAAGTTTGATGATGTTTTTGTGACCAGAAATATGCTGTTGAAATTCTTGTTTAGGATTAGCCTATGGTAAAATTGGTTTCATTCTAGGTTGTTTCACTTAAAGTCACAGTTTCCAAGAACCTATTGATGACATTAAGTGAAGACTTATTGTGCTTATTAGCTATATGACCTTATGGAAACTATTTAACCACTCTGTGCCTCAGTTTCCCCCTAAGTAAGTGAGAATAATAGCATTTATCTTATAGTGTTGTTATAAGAATTAAATGAGATAACATATGTAAAATGCCTGGCACATAGTAAGAACTTGATAAATTGAAGCTGATGTGATTTTATTGCCATATCATATTCTGTTGGTCCAATTTATAATGTTTACAAAATTCAAACAGGAATGCCCAAACATTGGTGTCATCTCTCAATATAATTTCCCAAAGACATCTTTGTCAGAAGATTATGAGAGAATATTATGTGCCTGGCATTGTGCTAGGTACTATAAATAAACAGAAGATTTTGAAGTATCTGCCTTCAAGGAGTGGATAGTCAAATTTTGAGTATGTAAACAAGTTTTGGCAAAAGGTTATAAATGGCATCTGGCAGAAGCCAGAAATACTTAATCTATAATGAGTAGGATATGCCAAGTACTAGAATATCAAACATCCAAAATTACTTTCTGTATGCAAAACCAAAGTGGGAGAACAGATACTAAGATCGTGTTGAAAGTAATTTCATCATATGTTTAGTTTAAACTGAAACTTAAGGTAAGATAACATTACTCAGCAGAACCATTACTCTGTACACATAAGTGATGAAATAAAATTTAAATCTTACCTCCTAGAAGGAGCTTTCTTTGACTCATTATTCTCACTGCTGACTACTTGCTTTATATGTCTTCCACGTGGGCACAAGTGTATGTGTGCATGTGTGTGTGTGTGTGTGTGGGAGAGAGAGAGAGAGAGAGAGAGACAGAGAGAGAGAAGTGTATCTAGCCCAATCCCCTGTTTTCACATAAACAGGAGCCTAAAGAGTTATAAAGAGACTTTGCCTAAATCAAATACTTGATTACTAGCAAACCAGAATTAGAACCCTGAACTCTAACTATTAGCACCTTTCTAGGTCCTGGGAAGATTATCAAATCAATAATACAATTCCTTCAAATGAAGGCAAGAGCTTATCCTTGTCTTTATGAGCAGGGTCCACACTGTTTGCATCCTTTGTCTCAATCCACTCTCCCACTCCTTATTATTCATTGGATAAATGGCATACTAAGGGCTCAATAAATACTTATTAATAAAGGGAAAACTTCATGGCTTGATTCAGCATTGGTGAAAAATCCATGGACTCACCCATTCCATAGAAGGCAAACAATGTTTCTAAAGAAAAAAACTAGTGAAACTTTCTGCGATCCCAAAAATATCAAATTAATAAGATTCTTATCTGTTGTTATATTAAAGAATCAAACTTCACAGAATTAATCATTCAGGTAAGTAGATTATTCAGTGATTTCATGCTAGGGGTTTCATGATATCAGACAGAAAACTGAACTTGTCTTTCTAGCACCTATTAGAGGGAAGAGAAAATGGGGGTAAGGACTGCAGATGGAGATTAGAAGAGTGTTGTTGGGATTTGAACCAAAGATGAGTAGTGTGAAGTGAGTTGGGCAAAAGACCATGTGTGCTGGGGAAGAAGAATTTAACCTCTAATTTTGATTTGGGGCAGAAGAATTATATTAGAAAAGAAAGATGGGAAGATAGTGAGGGGGAGCATTGATGTTAAAAACAACTGGGTTGCCTTTCACAGAGGCCCAGATTTGATGAATTATCAGGTAGAAAATAAATTCATAGATTTGTCTCTGAGAACAAACATTAGGACCCCAAATTTTTCAATAGCCATTTTAACAAACTATTCCTTAAAAGTCCTAAACTGATAGCAAATATGTAAGTAAAAGAAGACACTTTTTTTCTCTCTTCACACAATGGCAAAGTATAATTGAAACAAGCAGCTATCTCAAGTGTCTTTTGTAATAAATAAGGCCAAAACACAATGCTGTTTATATATAAATTCCAAGCATTCCTCATTTTAACTAAAATGACATGGGGAATGCAAATCCATAGCTTCGGCAAATTTTTTTCCTTCTAAAAGTGATTCATCACCATCAGATTACTTTGCAATTTCATGAAATGGGCTTCAGTGGCATTTTGAAAAATTAGGAAGAGGGACTGCAACTAGAATGGAATAAAGAAAATATTACATAACCCCAAGTGAGCTATTCATCTCTATCTAGATGGTCATTGTGCTTTCATTATAAGGAAACAAGGCCTCATGCAGCTCCTTAATAATCCCAATTTTGATGGCACTAATCAGCCCAGTAACGAGATAATTTGGGGACTATCCCCAGGCTGGAAGAATTAATGACGCAGTATGAAAGTTTTGCATGGTGGCAGGGGATAGCAGGGAGGAAGGATTGTGCAAACCAAGAGTACAGATAATGGTGGATGTTTTCCAGCATCCTCCTTATTCAAGAACCAAAAAAGCAGTATCTTTAACAAGATACATAGTGCTTCATTCCTATGCACTATACCAATTTACAAATTTTATGCCCCCACACACATACAAACATGCTCCTATACACATTTACACACACTACTCTACACACACAACACACATATACCTACGTATGGCTTCTTTCTTCTGTGTGTCACATTAAGCATTTGCATACCTCTTGCCTATAGTTTACCTCACCCTCCTTTCTTTCTATTAAATTATACTCTGCTATTATTCCTCTTTATTTCTATTGCAGTGCATTTTTGACAGGATAGGATTGTTCTCTGAAATGAAAGGAAGTAATTCTGATGGAAGGATCAGTGATTTTTTAAAATACAGATTGCCTAAGAGAAGCTAGAAGCTTACTCTTCAGACAGCCTGAGCCTTTGGGCGGGGAAGAAAAGCAGGCTGAAATTAATGTATGCATATGTGTAGGGATTTGTGTTCAGATTTTTTTTAGGGCAGAATATACTCAATTTGGAAATGGCACTAACCCTTTCAAGCCACTAGGGTAACATTTAGTAAGACAGAAACTCTAAACCAAATAGATTTTGGTGATGATAAAAAGACTTAAAGGAAAAGTGTTCATGGGAGAAAGTCACTAGCACTAGCTTCCTCTTGCCCAAGTCCCTTATCCTATCTATATACACAGTTGAGCTGAAGGGGACTAATGTTCTTCTCTTCCTAGAAGGCACTAAGGGCAACTGATACTACAGAAAGAATCTGCAAAGTGTGGAGTGACTCATTTGGGCATCTACAGGACTTGAGACACTGGAAACTCCTTGAATGTCAGCAGCAGTCAGCAGTAATCACTGAGTGCTTACTATGTGCCAGGCAGTGTTTGATACTTTGCATTTATCATTTCATTTAATCTTCTTCTCCTCAATCACCTCAACATAACATAGGAAATTCACATTTTCTACATAAAAAACTAGCAAATACATAAGAGAGAATAGACTTAAGCTTATGTCTGTCTGACTCAAGTGCCTGTGTTCCTTCAATCATATCTCTAGCAACAAACTAAAGTCACCCATTTTAACTACATTGTCCTTGTGTGTACACAGACGTGGCTTTATCCTGGGTGAATGAGTGAATCATTGTCTGTTGTTTATCTGTTAATAGGTATTTGGATCGATAGGTGACTGTTTTAGCTATACATTTGTGTAAAACTTCGTGATCTGAAATAGGTTTCCCAAGAGATATTTTTTAAATGAAAATGAAAGGACTAGAAAACTTTTCTTGCCTATTGGTAACTAAACATTATCAGATACTTTTGGTATGTTTAGCATTGTAATATTCTAGTGAGATATCCCTGACATTTAATTTCAGAGTGAGGGAAGAGAAAGGGTTACAAGAAGCTCATTACACAGCTTGCTAACCACCATTACTTGGAAAAATTCCCAGATGAACAGCATGCCATTATTTACATGCTTATGTGATTAATACTCCATATTTGAGAGACCCAATGTAAAAAGAAGTGGTTCACATGTGCCTGGAAGGAAAGAAGGATGAGAGGGGGGAAGAACAGGGTAGAGAAAGAAAGAAAAGAATGGGGAGAAGGAAGAATAAAAGAGAGAGAGAGATGTAGAGAGAGAAGAAGAGTGAGAAGGAAAGAAGGAAGGAGACATGAAAGCATCAGGAGGCACTGTTTTACAATAAGACATACGATAAGATTTTTCAAATTGGGGATGTACTTCCTCTTACAGTTTTTGTCTCCTTCATTAAATAAGGTAGTCTATTCTTAAAACATTTTTGTGGTCACATGGAGAGCCTTGTAAAGAGGTGAGTCGCCTGCTTGTCCATTTATTATGAAAGGAGAAACAAAAGGAACTAAATTAGGGGATGGGCAGGTGCTGAAGACATAACTTTGCCTGCTTCACAATTTTGTCAAGATAGGTGCTGAGCAAGTATGACTGGCTGTTGGACAATCTGCTGGCAAAGGATTATTTAATATTCCAGGAGGAATTGTGGCATCCTGATTTAGCATAGCCAAAATAATTGAAGTACAGGATTATACTGGTAAGTTGGTATAGTCATATTTAGGTTAGTACCAATTTTGCCAACTAATTTTTTCCCCATGGAAATGTAGTTAGTATATATTTATTTTTCATATAATTGTGAATTTTGATGCTTGGTTTGGATAATGATCCCAGCTAGGGTAGCAAAGCAAATTGGAAAAAATAAATTTAAAGGACTTGGATAATAAAAATTTATTTTTGAACAGAAAACATATTCTCACACACATGCCCCAAATGCTTAATGCTATTAATATTGGATTTGTTTTAGTTTCTACATAAAGAGATGCTAAATATATTTAAATAGATCTTCTATTATTATAGCAACCTGTTTTGTCTCTTAAAGTATGTTGTATTATTATCCTTTGTGTCTTGCTCACATGCTTAAGCCAGAAAGATAAAACCAGGAATATTGCACTGCTGCTACTTAATAAAAGCCAAACACAGATGTATGGATGAAAATATAAGGAAAAAGGTAGCTGACCTTTAAAGGAGAACAAGAACAATGTTGTAAAAATAACATTTCTTTGAAATAAATATTCAAGAACCAACACACAGACAGAAGGTTTACAGTCAAAGTAGATGAACACAATAAAAAATGTGTACATATGAGAGAAATATTAATACACAGACACAGGCAGACAGATAAACAGGCAGATGGACGCACATGCACACAGAGACACACACACACACACATGCACACAAACACACATTCATTCTATGTTGAACTAAAGTGTTTAAGATCATTCATCCAAGAGGGCACTTCTGGAATGTTGGAGTAAGGACTTCAAAAATCAACTCTTCCATAAAAGCAACGAGAACACTGGCAAAAATCTGCCAAAGTCAACTTTTTCAGAACTCTGGAAACAAACTAAAGGCTTGCAACGATACAAGGAATGTTTATTCAAGAAAAGTGGCTGAATTTCAGTAAGAACAATGAGCTTCGTGGTGTTTTAATTGGCCCTAATCCCCAGCTCCCTGGTATCCTTAACAGCCAATAGCCTCACTACTGTGGTATAAAATCCTATAGCCTAGCAGCCATTGGAGGAAGCAGAATGGATTTAGAGCAATCCAGAAGCCTCATACACAGAAAATTGTCTCTATTCGACCTGTCTGAAAGCTTATTGAAAAGCTACATTCTCAGGGCATGATTTCTATGACCAGGTGAACAGTTTTATTCACAGAGAATTAGTCAAAAACGATCAGTGTCAATTGTTTGACTTCACAGATGCCTCGGGTGACACCATCAATGGGAATTGATAAGAGGCTGACTGAAAAACGTAAAAAGGAAATACTGGGTAATGAGATGTCCATAGAGGGCTTTGAAAAGCTTTAAACATTTAGAAGGTCAAACACATCAGCAAAACTGTATACTTGGCCCAGAAGAGACCTTAGAAGATTTACTAATGGGTATGGATTTCTTTTTGAGGTAATGAAAGTATTCCAAAATTGATTCTGGTGATGGTTGCATAACTCTGTGAACATAATACATTAGCATAATATTTTAAGGTTTATCTATGAATTTGCTTCATTCTTCTTTTATTACTGAATAATATGCCATTGTAGTGGTATTGGATTTGCTACAATTTCTCTGATATAGCACTGAAAGAATAGGCAATAAAAGAAAAACTACAAATTAAGAACTTCCGTGCATCAATAAACACTATCAAGAAATCAAAACGACAATTGGAGAACGGGAGAAAATATTTGCAAACCTGGTAATGGTAATATCCAGATATATTTAAAAATACTCCTACAGATGAACAAAAACATTAAAATACAACCCAATTCAAGAGATGGGCAAAGAAATTCGATAGACATTTATCCAAAGAAGATATAAAAATGGCCAATAAGCACATGAAAAGATGTTCAACATCATTAGTCATTAGGGAAATGCAAATCAAACCCACAATGAGATACTACTTCATACCCATTAGATTGGTTATAATTTAAAGAAAAAGCCCAGAAATTAAATATTGGCAAGGATGTGAAGAAACTGAAAATTTTGTGCATTGTTGGTGGGAATGTAAACTGTGCAGCCACTGTGGAAAACCATTTGGTGGTTTCTCAAAAAGTTAAACATAGAATTACCATATGACCCAGTAATTCCACTCCTAAGCATATGTCCAAAAGAACTGGAAAGAAACTCAAGGAGATATTTCTGCACCAATGTTTATAGCAGCATTATTTACAATAGCCAAAAGATGGAACAATTCAAGAATCCATTAACAGATGAATGTAAAGCCAAAATGTTTTATATATATACATATATATAACATATATATAAAACATACATATATATATAAAACATACATTATATACATGCATATACACAATAGAATATTTTTCAGCCATAAAAAGCAATTAAATTTTTATATATGCTATAACATGATGGAGCTTGAAAATATCATGCTAAGTGAAGTAAGCCAGACACATAAAGACAAATATTGTATGATTACACTTATATGAGGTACCCAGAATAGGCAAATGTACACAGACAAAAAGTAGACTAGAGGATACAAGAGGCTGAGGGGGAATGGAAAATTACGAGTTATTATCTAATGGGTGCAGAGTTCATGTTGGAGATGGTTAAAAATTTGTGGTATAGATAGCAGTGATGGATACACAACATTGTGAATACACTTAGTGCCACCGAATTGTGCATTTATAAATAGTTAAAATGATAAATATTATGTTATGTATATTTACCACCATATAAATAGCAACAAATAATACAATTAATGATTACCTTAAATATAAATGTGATATTCATGACATTTCTTCCATGTGCAACAGGGTGGGTCTAGGCAGGCTGTGGTTCCAGTTCTTTTAAGTAGATTGAAACTGCTCTAGTCTCTTTCAGCAGCTCTGTGTGTGTGTGTGTGTGTGTGTGTGTGTGTGTGTGTGTGTGTAACTTTAGATAAATAACCAGCAATTATACAGGAAAACTGAAAATATTATCAATCAATCGTTAAGTGAAATCTACAGAATACTCCACCAACCTTAGAATACACAATTTTAAAGTATGTAAAGGATACTTTAAAATGAGACAGACCATATCTTTCACCGTAGTACAAATGTCTAAAATTAAAAATAATTGAAATCTTACATATTCTGTTATCTAGTCATAGTAGAATCAAACTAGAAAGAAAAAGAATTAAAAATACAAAGAACAGAATATAAATAAACATACAACATATCAATAGATGGGATGTAGCTAAAGAAATACTAGGATGGAAAATTATAGCACTAAATGCTTATATTAGAATCAAGAGAAAATCTGAAATCAATAATCCAAGGTCTTACTTCAAGAAAGTAGAAAGAAAAGAGCAGCATAAACAGGACTAAAGAGAAAAACCACATGATTACCTCAATAGATGCAGAAAAGGCTTTTGATGAAATTCGACACCTCTTCATGTTAAAAACTATCAATAAACTAGGTATTAAGGGAACATACCTCAAAATAATAAGAGCCATCTATGACAAACCCACAGCCAACATCATACTGAATGGGCAAAAGCTGGAGGCATTCCCCTTGAAAACCGGCACTAGACAAGGATGCCCTCTCTCACCACTACTATTCAACATGATGTTGGAAAGCCTGGCCAGGGCAATCTGGTAAGAGAAAGAAATAAAGAGCACCAAATAGGAAGACAGGAAGTCAAACTATCCGTGTTTGCAGATGACATGGTCTTATATGTAGAAAATCTCATAGCCTTAGCCCAAAGGCTTCTTGACCTGAAAAACCACTTCATCAAATTCTCAGGATACAAAATCAATGTACAAAAATCACTAACATTTCTATACACCAACAACAAACAGGCTGAGAACCAAATCAGGAATGCAATCCCATTCACAATTGCCACAAAAAGAATACAATACCTAGGAATACAGCTAACCAGAGAAGTAAAATATTTCTATAATGATAGCTACAAAACACTGCTCAAAGAAATCAGAGATGACACAAACAAATGGGAAACATTCCATGCTCATAGATAGGGAAGAATCAATATCATTAAAATGATCACACTGCCCAAAGCAATTTACAGATTCAGTGCTATTTCTATTAAATTACCAATGACATTCTTCGCAGAACTAGATGAAAGTATTTTAAAATTCATATGGAAGCAAAAAAGAGACTGAATAGTCAAGGCAATCCTAAGCAAAAAGAACAAAGCTGGAGGCATCATGTTAACTGACTTCAAACTATACTACAGAGCTACAGCAACCAAAACAGGATGGTACGGGTACAAGAACAGACACATAGACCAATGGAACAGAATAGAGAACGCAGAAATAAGGCCACACACCTACAACTATCTGATCTTTGACAAACCTGACAAAAACAAGCAATGGGGAAAAGATTCCCTGTTCAACAAATGATGCTGGGATAATGGGCTATCCATATGCAGAAGACTGAAACTGGACCCCTACCTTTCACCATATACAAATATAGACACAAGGTGGATTGAAGACTTAAATGTAAAACCTAAAACTATAAAAACCCTGGAAGAAAACCTAGGCAATACCATCTTAGACACAGGAATAGGCAAATATTTCATGATGAGAATGCCAAAAGCAACTGCAATGAAAGCAAAAATTAACAAACAGGTTTAATTAAATTAGAGAGCTTCTGCACAAAGAAGGAAATTACCAACAGAGTGAACAGACAACCTACAGAATGGGAGACAATTTTTGCAAACTATGCAATCTCATTCAGACCATAAATTATTTTCCTAAATTAGTTGAATTGTATCAATATACCTGTATTCTCTTGTGTCTCACTGATATTTCCTTAGGATTATTATTTTAAATTCCTTTTCAGGCAGTTTATATATTTACTTTGCTTTGAGGTCTGTTACAGGATAATTATTGTACTTTTTCCTATATATGTATCTTAAAGTATGAGTAGGGCAGGGTGCTTTGGCTTTAATTCTGGGTGAGTCCCACTAGTGGAGTCTTTGTTGTGATTTATTCATCTGTAATTAATGTCAGTGGTATCCGCTAGTGCTTCAGTAGTCTGGGCTGCGGGCAATTTTTAAGACTGTAGCATGGCTTTGCTGGGGATAGGGGTTGCTGGGGATAGGGGTTGCTGTGTAGGCCAGTTCTGAAGTACTTGGGGGTAGGGCACCAGTTGTGGCAGCTCTACTAGTTACAGAGACAGAAAGCATTGCCAGGGGCAGCTTGTACTGGGTGGGTCAGCCCCTGGCCTCTGGTTGCATGCACAGTGTACAGCAGCTCTGGTTAGATCCGTTTATATAAGCTATATAAGTTAGATAAGATAACCAGCTCTGTTGGTTAAGGGGACAAGGTCACCAGCGGTAGAGGGCATTGAGTAGGTGGTTCTCATGCCCTGGAGAACAAACATGTTGGCTCCTTTGGTTTGGGGAGAAGCCTATACTCTGTGCTGGACTGCCTGTTTTTTGAGGTGTAGGGTACTGTGTAGGCTCAAGTGCTGGTGTCATAACTGTACTCTTGGGTCTATCTGGGGTTGTGACATTATAGCCTTTTGTGTTGGCATGGTGGAATGACAGGTGGGACCAAGGGATATGGAGATACAGGGGCTCTTCGGCCTCAAGGCAGGATGTACTCCAGCATGACTTTGTTCTCAAAATGACACCATATTGTTGCAAGTTATGTCCCAAGGAGTGAGAAACACAGCATTAGTTCTGTCTCTGGAGCAATACAGCTGCATTAACTCTAGACAACTCCCTTTACTGGGATCAGGGCCTGCAAGGACTGTGGGGTTCTCTTGTAGATAGGGTTTCAGGCATCTGCATTAGTAACGGGGG
Organism: Pan paniscus; assembly: GCF_029289425.2. Taxonomy (NCBI): domain Eukaryota; kingdom Metazoa; phylum Chordata; class Mammalia; order Primates; family Hominidae; genus Pan; species Pan paniscus. The sequence goes on along the minus strand of NC_073272.2, from coordinate 104,971,406 downwards.
GCTGCTGGAGATCTCCTGCTTACTGTTTTATCCTAATGGGGAGTCTCTCTTGGTTCTGAGCTGATCCCAGTTGGGTGCTTTGCTTTGTATGCTGACATCCCAAGTTTCTGTGCTTCAGAAAATTTTGTCCCTTCCTTGCTGAATTCCAGTGTTCTTCCATAGACACTCTACTTGAATTGCACTTATTTATTCATTGTTCTGGTCCTCCTTTGTGAAGAAGATGAGTGTTGAGCACCTCTAGTCAGGCATCCTGATGACATCTCTCCTGGATGTATAGTTTATATTTTTACAATATCTAATCCTAAACAACTTATACTGTATTTAGCATTTGTTTCTTTCCATGCTAATTTTGCACTATAAGCCCACTTCAGAGCAATTACTGGAGGAGTATCATATATATACACCATGAAGGTAAACAGCAGCATGAAAGAAAATATCCAGGATATGACTGTTTTCCTTGCCCTAGAGGAAGGGAATTGGGAGAATGTAAGATGAAAAGGCACTTATTATTAATTTGCATAAGCCTGTATCTTTACTCCTGGCTGGACTGAATGTTTACCAGTCAATTGTTAAGCAATACATCGCATTGCAAAAAAAGTCTATCAGATTTGATTTTTTGGAAATACAAAATCACTGGGATGAAAATTTTGGGTATACCATGTGATTTGACTTCATAATTAAATAGGACTGAACAAGTGGTTTGCATTATATACTGTGTCAATGGTCAGAAAAAATAAATGAATCTCAGATGACTGATTTGACATGAAGTATACAAAGTTTAACTTATTTTGGAATCCTAAATGTAGAACTCTGGACAAATGTAGCCTTGCACATGGGAGAATATGACTAAAATTAGGCCAAAGAAACCTTTATCCTTACCATTAGCCAATATTTACCAAGAGTTTACCCTGTGTCAAAGATGTGGAAGATTCTGTGTGTGCTGTTGTGTCAATGTGAAGGTATAAGACCTTTGATTGATGGACGTTCACCAAAAATAGATAGGGGGAGTGGGGTGGAGAGATTCTAAACACACACTTAAATTATTTTCCAGTTTCACTTCCCAGTGGAGGTAGGGTACATTGAATATCTCAGTGTTACTCCTGAAAGGCAAGTATCAATACCATTTAAAGACTTTCTACAATGGTCAAATTGTATTTTTATAGTGAATGTGCACCACTAATCATCTTACTATCATTGTCAAGTCACTTCAAATCTTTATTTTGCAGATTAAAAAGAAATATCTTCAAAATGCCAGTAAAATGCCCATTGCAGGGCTAAAGGCATTAAAGTCTAAAATCCAACACCAAATCTGTCAGGATTCTCATTTTTCATTCTTTTGTGGGATGGGCAACTGGTACATGCAAGCTACACATGACAGGTAGAGTTGAATATAGAAAAATCTTTAATTGAGAATTCTGGTTCTTTGAGAGCTTAAGATTATTATTCACAATAATAAGAATCTTTAAGACAATCAATGTCCCCCCCCCCCTTTTATCTATTGGATGTAAGTGAAAAAGAGAGTTCTCACTCTCCCAGCAGCAACAAAGATAGAGCCCAATAAAAGTACAAGAAATATTTCAGATACATCAACAATACCAGGTCATTCCCACAAGTATCTTTTTATGACTGGCATACAAAAGGTCAAAATATGATTTGTTATATGAAATGTCAATTGCTGAAAATTCATGTTTTTACTATGACTTCACTATGGCTTCCATAGGCAGTGTTCCTAAATTATTAGTTGTGCAATTTTATTCACTAGTTTGGGCAGGAAAACAGATAGGATCACCTCTGAAACTTTCTTGAATCTGAAGTTATTATTTCTGATAACTGTATTCTGTTTTTACCTCATCACTAGAAAAAAAGAAGTTAAAAAAGATAAATGGTCTCAAAAATAAAACATAGTTTTATTTGGTTCTAAAATTGGTCAAAATTGCAGGGGTTTCTTCTTTTGTATATGAACTGGTTTTTCCACCCTTCATTTTAATGTGCACGTAAGTTTAGATCATCACTAGATGATGCAAAACTTTTTCAATGGTAATATTTATAATAAAAGAGAGGACTCAACACTGGAGATTTTGCCAGGGATGAAGCATAGTTTTTTAGTATCTCCTATAGAAAAAGGTACAATTGAAAATGTAGGAAGCATTTAAAAGTGTTATAGAGGGTTTTTTAGGCCACGTGACTATATTTATATTAGTAATTATATATTGGAGGACTTTTCAAAGGGCAATCGGGAGATAGTGTCTATAAGTTCATAATTATAAGTAGGGAAAAAACTCTACCTCTCTCTCTGTTGAATGTGGTTAATGGGTAATTCACCAAATTTCTTTGTATCTTCCATTCAGCACACATGCAAAAGGCAGCATTAATTAGTACTTAATGACATGGATACCTGCAAACAATATGTATGCAGAAGTGATTTTAACTTCTCTTTATAGATATTATGCTTGCACACATACCTCATCTTTTCACAGATGTTATTATGGATAGACTAATCTGGGAAACAAGAATGTTTATGTAATCAAAGCACAGATGTTCATGGAAGAAATGGTGAAACTTGAGGCATGCCTAAAGCCAAGGGGAATTACTAAGAAGGCTAAGAGATACTTACAACTCTATCTTTCCTTTCTCTCATTCTCTTTAACACTTTAATATCTGTCTTATACACAAAAGCTACCGTTTATTGTGTACCAGAAACAATGCCAGGCACTTTTGAAGTAATTATCATTCAATCCTCACAGTCCTTTGAAATAGTAATTATTATCTCCAACTGGCAGACAAGAAAACTAAAAGAAATATAAATCTGACACTTTCTTGGAGGAGGGATAAGTCTAAGCAGGCCATTAGAAAAGTCCATGGGAATAAAAGGAGAGGTCAAGAGATAGAGATGTTTAAAGCCACTCGTACAATGAGAGCAGTTTCTATTTCATTCTAACAGTTCACTATAAACAAAATATAAGAGAAATAAGTGCTGTATTTTAGAGAATAAACTAGAAGTGCTCTAGAAGTTCTGAGAGAGAAGATATCCATAGAAAATATCAGAGTTTTTCATGGAGGAGATAAGCCTAGGAGAAAAGGGAGAGAACATTCTGGACATGAGAGTATACTGTGAAACTATAAGGAGATATAAATTAGTAATGCCATTAATTAATCCATCTCACTGGGGGAAAAAACCCTCATATCAACACTAACAATCATAATTCTAACAGAGCAGTAAACCACACACACACACACACACACACACACACACACACACACACACACTCGGACCTAAGACTGAGTTGTGGTCTTCGTTATTTACATCTCTGTTGACAAAGTTCATTAAGTTTCTTCATTTGGAAAATAGAAATAGTAACATCTACTTTCCTCGCAAAGTTGTTGTAGAAATCAAATCCACCAGTATGTGTCAATGTTCTCTGTAGAGATTTACTAAAATGAAAGAGATTATTATTCTATATTACTCAAAGTTGATTTTCTTGCAAACATCAACTTTTGAAAAATCCCCAGAAATACATACTGAAGACTTCAATACAAATAGTTGTACTCCTTCCTCCCAGAGTTCTTCACTGGAACTATTTATTACATGCTCAATGAGGACAACTGAGAGACTGAGGCTAGCCTCAGACAAGCAAAGTCTAAATTTATTACTGGTTTAATGGATTTAAATAGTTGCTGATTGGCTGTTAGACTGAATTAGAAACAATCAAGGATGGCAGAGCAAGATGACAGAATAGAAGCCTACATCATTCCTCCCCAATGCTGAAACATGAAATTTTAACTACTATCTGCACACAGAGAAGCACTGTCACAAGAACCAAAAATCAGGTGGACAATCACAGTACCTGGTGGTAACTTAATATCACCAAAAGACGTATTGAGGAGGGCAGAAAAGGTAATCTCGATTTGCCTATGCCACCACTCCCCCATCTCCCAGAGGGCGAGTGCAGTGACTTGGGGACTTTACATTGAACTCAGTGCTGCCCTGTCACCATGAAGAATAAAGCCATGTTGGGCTTAGCCAGTGACTGTGAATGGAGGGAGCATTTGGACTACCCATAGCCAGAGGGGAATCGCCCATCCCAATGGATGAAACAGTAGAATAGAACATCAGGTGAACTGCTAAGGTTTTTGACTCCAATCTCTGGCTCCCAAATAGCATCTCTGGACATGCCTAGGTCCTTGGGGAACTCACTGCACTAAAGGGAAGGGCCTTGGATGAGGCCCAGTGCTCTGCTGGCTTCAGATCTGACCCATTGCAATCCCAGTGGTGATGGCCATAGGGGTGCTTGCATCACCACACTCTCAATTCTAGGGAGCTCAGCACAGGGAGAAAGACACCATTTGTTTGGGATAAAGTAAGGAAAAGGAACGAGTCTCTGCCCAGTAATCCAGAGAATACTTCAGTATTTTTTTGTTTGTTTGTTTGACGGAATCTCACTCTGTCACCAAGCTGGAGTGCAGTGGCGCAATCTTGGCTCACTGCAACCTCTGACTCTCTGGTTCAAGCGATTCTCCTGCCTCAGCCTCCTGAGTAGCTGGGACTACAGGTGCACACCACCACGCCCAGCTAATTTTTTTTTTTTTTTTTGAGACGGAGTCTCTCTCTGTTGCCCAGGCTGGAGTGCAGTGGCGCCATCTCGGCTCACTGCAAGCTCCGCCTCCCGGGTTCACGCCATTCTCCTGCCTCAGCCTCCCGAGTAGCTGGGACTACAGGAGCCCGCCATCATGCCCGGCTAATTTTTTGTATTTTTAGTAGAGGCGGGGTTTCACCGTGTTAGCCAGGATGGTCTCGATCTCCTGACATCGTGATCTGCCCACCTCAGCCTCCCAAAGGGCTGAGATTACAGGCTTGAGCCACCGCACCCAGCCATACATCTGGATCTTATCCAAGACCACCAAAGCAGTACCTCTGTAAGTCTGCACAAACCACAGTGCCATTGAGCTTGGGGCCCAGGACCCTTTGAATACCTAGAAAGCCTTCCCAAGACAGACACAAAAAAAGCCCAGACTGTGAAGATTACAATAAATACTTAATCTTCATTGCCCAGACACTTACAAACATTTACAAGCATTAACACCATCCAGGAAAACATGACCTCACCAAATAAACTAAATAAGACACCAGGGACCAATCCTGAAGAAACAGAAATATGTGACCTTTCAGACACAGAACTCAAAATAGCTGTTTAGAGGAAACTCAAAGAAATTAAATATAACACAGAGAAGGAATTCAGAATTCTATCAGATAAATTTAACAAAGAAATTGAAATAATTTTTAAAAATGAAGCAGAATTTCTAGAGATGAAAATAAAATTGGCATGCTGAAGAATGCATCCGAATCTTTTAATAGCAGGACTGATCAAGCAGAAGAAAGAACTGGTGAGCTTGAAGACAGGCTATTTGAAAATACACAATCCGATGAGACAAAAGACAAAAACAAAGAAGCACACCTAAAGGATCTAGAGAAAAAAGCCTGGAAAGGGCAAATATAAGAGTTATTGACCTTAGGCCGGGCATGAAGGCTCACACCTGTAATCCCAGCACATTGGGAGGCCAAGGAGGGTGGATCACCTAAGGTCAGCAGTTTGAGACCAGCCTGGCCAACATGGTGAAACCCCGTCTCTACTAAAAATACAAAAATTAGCCGGGCATGGTGGTGGGCACCTGTAATCTCAGCTACTGAGGAGGCTGAGGCAGGGGGATCACCTGAACCCGGGAGGCGGAGATTGCAGTAAGGAGAGATTGCACCATCGCACTCTAGCTGGGCAACAAGAGCAAAACTACGTATCAAAAAAAAAAAAAAAAAGTTATTGGCCTTAAAGAGGAGGTAGACAAAGAGATATGGAGAGAAAGTTTATTCAAAGGGATAATATCAGAGAACCTCCAAAACCTAGAGGAAAACATCAGCATTCAAGTACAAGAAGGTTATAGAACACCCAGCACACTTAACCCAAAGATGTCTACTTCAGGAATTTAATAATCAAACTCCCAAAAGTAAAGGATAAAAGGATCCTAAAAAGAATAAGAGAAAAGAAGCAAATAACATATAATGGATCTTCAATATATATGGCAGCAGACTTTTCAGTGGAAACCACACAAGACAGGAGACATTTGAAATGACATATTTAAAGTACTGAAGAAAAAAACCTTTTACCGTAGAATAGTATATCTGGTTAAAATTATATATTTATACATTTATATTTTTAATATATATTTATATATTTATATAAATATAAATATATATTTATATATAAATATATATTTATATATAAATATATATTTATATAAATATATAAATATATATTTATATAAATATAAATATATATTTATATATTTATATAAATATATATATAAATATATATTTATATATTTATATAAATATATATATAAATATATATTTATATATTTATATAAATATATATTTATATGTTTATATAAATGTATATTTATATAAATATAAATATATATTTATATATATAAATATATATTTATATATATTTATATAAATATATGTTTATATAAATATATATATTTCTATTTATATAAATATATAAATATATATTTCTATTTATATAAATATATAAATATATATAAATATATTTATATATACTTATATAAATATATATTTATATTTAGATAAATATACATAAATATATTTATATAAATATAAATATATTTATATAAAAATATATTTATATTTATATAAATATATAATTTATATATATATTAAATTTATTTATATAAATATATAATTTATATATATATTAAATTTATATATATAAATATATATAAATATATATATTTATATTTATATATATTTATATTTATATAAATATATATATAAATATATATATTTATATTTATATATATTTATATTTACATATTGATATAAATATATTTATATATATAAATATATTTATATTTACATATTGATATAAATATATTTATATATATATATTTATATATATATTTATATTCATATATATTGATATAAATATATTTATATATATTGATATAAATATATTTATATATAAATATATATTTATATATATTGATATAAATATATTTATATATATAAATATATATTTATATTTATATATATTGATATAAATATATATTTATATATATAAATATATTTATATAAATATATAAATATATATATGATATAAATATATTTATATATATAAATATATATTTATATTTATATATATTGATATAAATATATTTATATAAATATATAAATATATATTTATATTTATATATATTGATATAAATATATTTATATTTATATATATTGATATAAATATATATTTATATATTTACATATATTTATATAAATATATATTTAGCAGCTCTCTAATCTGTTGTAATTACTAGCAGTTTACGTTGTCCATAATTATGTTATTAATAATAAACATTGACACTGATTGTATTAGTCTGTTCTCATGCTGCTAATAAAGAAATAACCTAGACTGAGTAATTTATAAAGAAAAAGAGGTTTAATGGACTCACAGTTCCACATGGCTGGGGAGGCCTCACAATCATGGCAGAAGGCAAAGGGGAAGCCAGACACATCTTACATGGTGGTAGACAAGAGAGCTTGTGCAGGGGAACTCCCATTTATAAAACCATCAGATCTGCTGAGACTTATTCACTACCACAAGAACAGTATGGGGGAACCACCCCCATGATTCAATTATCTCCACCTGGCCCCACCCTTGACATGTGGGAATTATTATAATTCAAGGTGAAATTTTGGTGGAGACACAGCCAATCCATATCACTGATTGAACATTTCATGCCCAGATTTTAGAGAAGGTGGTGTTTCTGAACAAAACTGTTTCTTTAGTCCTATTACTTATGTGAAAATTACAGCAGTTGGTGATATTTTTCTCTGCAGAGCATATTTGGCTCCAGCTGTACAAACCACTTAAGTTACTGTTAGTGGCATATACAAATTTTGCCAGGCATTCAAAACTCCAAAGTTATTTCATATCAGAGCAATGTAGCCTTCAGTTTTGCATCTCTGAAGGATGAGCAACATTACTTTAAATGACATCCTTTTGTCAGAGTTCCGTGGTCTAAAGACAGAATGAATCCACTTGTATAAATTGTGACTTCACTATTGAAGGATTATAAAAATATATTGTGCTTCACTTAAACCTAAAACTATTAATATAGTTAAATTATGCCATCTTTTCACCAGAAAAAAAATATCAAGGGCTTAAAATGCTATCATCAATCACAACTAATTCACTAAATATACAATTGAAGCAGCAATAGAAGAAAGAAAACATTGTTGAGCAGATCATCTGTCACTAAGTCAAACATCTCCATTTTTCATTGGATGAAGTGACTAAAGACTCTCAAGGTCTGTAGTATGGATAATTCAAAATTGAATTCCTTTTCCAAGAGGATAACCCTTCACATACTGTCATTTTGTGGGATGTTTTCTGAGCTGGTATATGAATTTATTTTTAAAAGTAAACCTCCATGACCATTTCTGTCTGAGTCTGCATGTTTCAATTTAGCTGTGAAAGACATTCACCTAGGCATTCCTCACCTCATTTCTTCCATCACAAATAGTTATCAACAGAGAAATATACCTGCGGACTCTTGTTCCTAAAGCCCCAAACTATCTTTTAACTCAGATTTAATTTAGTAGTCGGCCAAGGTCATCAGATGTTTTTCATTACCCGAAATAATCTTCAAATTCAACTTCCTATCCCATTCTCATTGATATTTTCTGTCCTTATTGAGCCTGGCTCCTTTCCAGACATACACATACAAAACATCGCTCTGGGCCAGAGAAATTATCCATCCCATGCAGTGCAATGTGTTTTTCTCTGGCCTGTACCAAAAAATATTTTATAAGAGAAGATGGTTCCTGTAGAATAGACAAAATGTTAAGGAGGTTCTCCTAACTTAATGTCTCCTTAGTATCATTTTTTCTTCCATCCTTTTCCTTACCCCATTTTTTTTTTTTTTTTGTACAGCAAAAGTTATATTGTAAAGGGAACGGTCTTGGGCACTTCTGATTGAGCCAATATAGTAGGATTAACAAGAATCATAGTAGAGTCTAAAAAAAATGCCAAACATTTGCCCAAGGGGCAATTTGGACTTGTAGTTGTGCTTTTAGGCTCAAACATACAGGATCAATCAGGATCTGAAGTAAAGCACATGCAGCAAAAAGGAAGTAAATCATAAATACACAAGAGCTGAGCCAACAGCCAAGCCAAGATCACAATCAGAAGAGATAAAGTTCAAGCTCACAAATGGCAACAGGGTAGGAACACTATATTAGTCCATTTTCACACTGCTATAAAGATACTACATGGGAATGGGTAATTTATAAACAAAATGGTTTAACTGACTCACAGTTCCACATGGCTGCAAAGGCCTCAGGAAACTTACAATCATGGCAGAAGGTGAAGGGGAAGCAAGGCATGTCTTACCTGGCAGCAGGAGAGAGAGGGAGTGCCAGGGAAACTGCCACTTTTAAGCCATCAATATTGTGAGAACTCCCTCACTACCACTAAAACAGCATGGGGGAAACCGCCCCCATGATCGAATAACCTTCCACCAGGTCCCTCCCTGACAGCTGAGGATTCCAATTCCACATGAGATTTGGGTGGGCACACACAGCCAAGCAATGTCAAACATACAAGCAGGTTACTAATCAACAGGAAAGAGGAACCTCTACATGAACCTGAGGACTGCATAAATTCCTTATGCTCAGTTATTTGTCTTCTCCTTGAGGTTGTGAAGACTAATGGTAGAGGAGGGATGCCACATAAATACCCTGTAATCTTGCCACTCTGAAGTCTTGAAGAACTCAATTTTAAGTAAAGCCAAATCTGTTGGGCCTCACCACAGACGAGCCCATCTAACAGAAGCGAAAGCCACAATGATGTCAGCTTAGTCTAAATTATGGGCACAAAAAGAGATTCTATATTTCCGTGGTTCTTTTTGTCCAACACGCCACTACTCCCTGATGTATTCATATACCACATCCCTAAGTCATCTTCTAATGTAACCCCAAAACAGAGTTTTATAATACTTTGGGTTATCAAGTTTGGTCTTTTACCTCCTTCTACTATTTCCCTCCTGATTTAATATCCCTGATTCTTTTATCTGGAGCTGGTTGCTTCGGGATCTTATATGTTAGGCTAATTCAAACATCCCCTTGTTTCTAGCCAAAGGCTCCCCTTAATCTTTGGCACATACCCATTATCTGGTACTTAACCAGGTCATTATTTCTCACGTCATCAACCTCTGTGCCATTGCTCAAATCTTCACTCAGTCTGATACATTTCCCTAGTTAGAGGGAACAGGCAGAGGTGGAAGTTGTTCAAAGTTGGGAAGCAGGGCCTAGAATGACTGGATGAATGAAGAGCTGATAACATTAATTTTAAAACACTTAATTATAGCCATTTTATTTTGATGAAATGGGAATATTTAGGCTTGTCATGGTTAAGTTTGATGAGTTATGCTCTTTATTAGGTTGAATCCATTTCTTCAGTGGCTTGACTGGCATCTCTGATATTCTATTATTAATCTCATACTTTTAGCCTATAACAGTAAATTTTGATCAAACCATTCATTTACTTAAGTGTCATGCTAAAAACAAAAACTTCTTCCTCAATCAAAACCATTAAAATTAAAGGTTAATGGCTGTGACTAAATATTCATCCACTCAACTATTTTTTTTAACCCATGGTAACACTTTATATTTTACTGTTGTTCTCCTCAGAGAAAATTCTGGTTTGGATTGCTTTTAAACAGAATTGACCAGTAAGATTGAAACTGGGTACATAGAACCCAAGATTGAGAGTTCCTAGCACCTGTTTCTAAATGGGTAATAATGCCATGTTTTAGTTAATTTTAATAATCCCTATGTTTCTAGTACATCTGACATAGACAGTAGCAAAAAAATAAATACAATTAGGAATATATGCTTTATGTATCCTCAAAGTACACCTGACATATTTTTCAAACTTGACATGAAAATAAAAATCAATATAGATAAAGTATTCCAATTCAGACACATTGTTACTGGGGTCACTTTGAAAAGAACTGCAGCTCCAATTTATTTTGAAACTCTTTATTACTCTCACTGAGATCTAATAAACATGAATTTATATGATAGATGTAGAGACACTTTCTACACTGTTTGTAGCATTGCTTGTAAAGTCTGGTTTACCTGTATTTGATATTAATAAGAATAAAAAAGAAGTAAGCAAATTCTATAGTGCTCAAAACTTCCCCATTCTTGTGCAGGTATACCTCACTTTAAGGAAACCTGACATGTAAATGTAGGTAAAAATAAAGTACTGGGTGACATTTTGCTTTAAAAATACTATAATTTACAAATGAATTCTCACTATTACATAAGTTTTAAAGTGATTTATATGCAACTATAGTTGCTCAGCTCTCAGAAAGTGACAATAAATATGGTATATATATATATATATTTATATTTTTACAATGAGTTTAGTTTCAGAATTTTGATGTAAAAATCAATCAACTAAATGATTTATTAAGAAGTTAAGATTTCAAGACACTTATTTTTATTGTTCCATGTAAGATTTCCCTTCCTGGTCTGAGCACATTCATCAGTATTTGGGAGTGTTATCTACATTTCTATATATTTGTCTATAGTGCCATACAGACTAAGTGATATTCTTATACAACCTCCAAAATTAAAATTTCAAAGCAAATATATCTTCACTTCAGTAATGTAATGGAGGCTGTTCTGACTCTTTATCCCTACAACTCCTTTATCCTTTGGCTGTTGCTTGGCATCCCACCTACTGTTGGAAATGCGTTATTTTAATTTAAGATTTTGGTAACCTGCTCAAATGAATATGGCCCTACTAGAGGAAACACATGTAGCTATTATCAGTCATTTAAACTTTTCTGTGAATTGGTTATTAAATCATATCCTGAAAACTGAGAGAAAGAACTGAGGAAAGACAATACATAGAAAAGTGTCTCTAATAACATAAAAGTAAAGGAAGCATTTATTGCTAAATTCAAACCTCACTTATTTTTAAATTTTGGCTAGAACCAATTTTAACTGTCAGGATTAATGTGTAATAATTATTTTATTACAATTTTTGGATATATATTTCTACGAGTTTTAACACATGCATAGATGACTGCAATGATCACCACAAACAGGATATAGGACAGTTATAACACCCCAGCCTGATTGCCCTCATGCTGGCCTCTGAAGTCAGTCTCTCTCCCTTAACCCCTTGGTAATCACTGATCTCTTCTCTCTCCATATAGTTTTGCTGTTTCCAGAATGTCATCTTAGTGGAAAAAATAAAGTATGTAACTTTTTGGGTCTGGCTTTTTCATTCAGCATCGTGCATTTGAGATTCATCAATACTGTTGCATGTATCAGTGGTTTGTTCCTTTTCTTATTTATTTATTTTTATTTTAAGTTCTGGGATACATGTGCAGACGTGTAGGTTTGTTACATAGGTATACATGTGCCACAGTGGTTTGCTGCACCTATCAACCCATTACCCAGGTATTAAGCCCCGCATGCATTAGCTATTTGTCCTGATGCTCTCTCTGCCCTTGCCCCCACTCTGACAGGCCCCGGTATGTGTTGTTCCCCTCCCTGTGTCCACGTATTCTAATTGTTCAATTGCCACTTATGAGTGAGAACATGCAGTGTTTGGTTTTCTGTTCCTGTCTTAGTTTGCTGAGGATGATGGCTTCCAGCTTCATCCACGTAACTGTAAAGGACATGATCTCATTCCTTTTTGTGGCTGCACAGTATTCCATGGTGTATATGTACCACATTTTCTTTATCCAGTCTATCATTGATGGACATTTGGGTTGGTTCTAGGTCTTTGCTATTGTGAATAATGCTGCAGTAAACATATGTGTGCATGTATTTTTATAATAGAATGATTTATATCCCTTTGTGTATAGACCCAGTAATGGGATTGCTGGGTCAAATGGTATTTCTGGTTCTAGATCCTTGAGGAATCACCACACCATCTGCCACAATGGCTGAACTAATTTACTTTCCCACCAATACTGTAAAAGCATTCCTATTTCTCCACAGCCTTGCCAGCATCTGTTGTTTCTTGACTTTTTAATAATCACCATTCTGACTGGCATGAGATGGTATCTCATTGTGGTTTTGATTTGCATTTCTCTAACAATCAGTGATGTTGAGTTTTTTTTCATATGTTTGTTGTTCCCACCAAACTACCATTGACATTCTGCACAGAATTAGAAAAAACTACTTTAAATTTCATATGGAACCATAAAAGTGTCCACATAGCCAAGACAATCCTAAGCCAAAAGAACAAAGCTGGAGCATCATGCTACCTAACTTCAAACTATACTACAAGGCTACAGTAACCAAAACAGCATGGTATTGGAACCAAAACAGACATATAGATCAATGGAACAGAATAGAGACCTCAGAAATAAGACCACACATCTACAACCATCTGAACTTCAACAAACCTGACAAAAATAAGCAATGGGAAAACTATTCCCCGTTTAATAAATGGTGCTGGGAAAATTGGCTAGTCATATGCAGAAAACTGAAACTGGACCCCTTCCTTACACCTCATACAAAAATTAACTCAAGATGGATTAAAGGCTTAAATGTGAAACCCAAAACCATAAAAACCCTAGAAGAAAACCTAGGCAATACCATTCAGGACATAGGCATGGGCAAAGATTTTATGATAAAATCACCAAAAGCAATTGCAACAAAAGCTAAATTGACAAATGGGATCTAATTAAACTAAAGAGCTTCTGCACAGCAAAGGAAACTATCATCACAGTGAACAGGCAACCTACAGAATGTGAGAAAATTTTTGCAATCTACCCATCTGACAAAGGTCTAATATCCAGAATTTAGAAGGAACTTAAATTTACAAGAAAAAAACAATCCCATCACAAAGTGGACAAAGATTTCTTCCTTTTCATTGTCAAGTGGCACTTCATTGTGTGGATGCACCACAATTTTTTAAATTCATTCACATGTTGAACAGCATTTAGTCTGTTCCCAGTTTTTGGCAATTATGAATACTGCTGCCGTAAACAGTCATGTATATATTTTTACGCAAATGTGAGTTTTCATTCTGAGATTGCTGGTCAATATGACAAGTACACGTTTAACTTTATAAGAACCTGCCAAACCATTTTCCAGAGCACTGTATCATCTTGCATTTCTACCAGGAATGTATGAGGGCTGTAGTTGCTTCACATCCTTGTCAGCACTTGGTATTGTCAGTATTTTTTAATGTTAACTATTTTAATGAATGTTAATGGTAGCACATTGTGGTCTTAACTTGCTTTTCTCTAATGACTAGAAATATTTAACATCTTTTCATGTGCTTATTTAGCATCTGTATATCTTCTTTGGTCAACTATCTGTTCAATCTATTTTTCATTGTGTTGTTGGTTTTCTTATTATTGAGTCTAAGAGTTCTTTAAATATTATAAATTCGAGTTTGTTAGATCTGCAATTTGCACATATTTCCTCCTAGTCTGTGACTTGTCTTTCTTTATTTCATGAAAGACCAGTGTCTTTCACAGAGCAAAGTTTTAAATTTGATGAAGTGTAATTTATCATTTTTTTTCTTTTATGGATCATGCTTTTGGTGACATATCCATATCATTAACTTTTGCATTTCTGTCTGGTCCATCTACTTGCACACAAGAGGTAGAAGGTGAGTATGAACAGGTTAAGTCAAATTGCTTGGAATTCTGTCCCAGCTCCACAACTGTAATCTCTGGTCACTAAACATCTTTGAGTCTGTGATCCCCTCTTTCTAAAATGGGGACAATAATCACGGGACTGTCTACCTCAGCTTTATATTTTCAAAGCCTAATGACACTGTGGACAATTAGTAGGAACTTAGTAAATATGTAAAGGAATAGGGTAGTTGCAAGTCAATTAAGCTCACATAAGTAAATTAGAGAGTGCTATCACATATAAGGCATTATTGTTATGGAGCCAAATCTAAACATGGATTCATAGATGTTTGCTTGAAGGAATATTAGAGGACATAGCTATGGTACCTTATATTCATCTCACCCAATTTCCTAATTTTATAGATGCCGCAACTAACAGAACCATTTAATTCATTTAGGTTTATTTTGCTTCAGTAAAATAAACTAAGAATTCCTACCATTTGACAAGAAGTTTTAATAAGCTAAGATCAATGGAACTAGCTAAATATTTGATGATTTCCAACTCTCAAAGTGTACAAATGTGAGAAATGTGGGGTTTTTTTCCCACTCCGGGAAAAAACACATATTGATAGTCACTATATTGTGCTCAATAATAGCCATGTGTGTCAATTTCTTAACCAATCATAGCTAGACTAGCATATTAAACTTTGAACTACATGGAAAGTAATAAAAGGATAATAAAAGTGTATCTTCTATACCAATGAGCAAGTCATTTATTAAACGCAAAAATAACCTTGTATATTAAAATTCAAGTTGATCTAAAGATTCATGCTCAGACATGGTCTATAACATTACAAGTGTTAGTTTCCCATCTGCCACCAAGACAAAAAAATCAATTATTATACAGACTGGCAAATAATTGTTTAAATAGAGACAATGACTTGATGAGAGAAAACTTTGGGTTAAAAACAACAAATTGGTCATTCAAATTAGCAATGGGTTCCCTGGGTATGGTAAGTAGATTTTCTAAGGCCTGGCTGGCACTCTGAAATTGGTATCTGTATCCTAGGGTTTGCCCTGAACTCTCTGAATTCTCCCTTATCCCACTCCCCAAATAACCTTGTACAAAAAATAAAATATACATTGTTTGTCTAGAAAGTCTTGAGATGAGTCTTTCAGAATTTTCTAGCATTCTTATCAGAGCCTGATTTCAAAAAACTAAAAGCAAATTGAACCAAACAAAAGCAAAAAAAGGGGGGGCTTAATGATAGTTCTAGATCAAACACTGAGAGAGCCAGCCACATTTTTCCTATCTGTATTTCCACAGCCAACCACAGGGAAGACTTTATGAGTGATCAGTGGCCTATAGGACTGTGATTTCAGTGGCAGTAAGAAAACCTTCTATATCACCTATACCTCTCCCATACTGAAGAATGTTCAGAATAGCTCTCATTAGTCATTTTTTGGACCCAAGACACACTCACCTGGGAAAGGCAACATATTAAGCTTTTCACCCATCATTAACACCTTAGAGCAAATGAGCTCACCCAACATTTTCCAGATGTTTTGATATTCCAAAGAGAGTGGCTGAATGCCTAGGGAGGATATTAAGCACAAGATGTGATTGTTGTGGTGGGAAAATTCCAGAGTGAGAAAAGTGAAAAAAAAAAAAAAAGGCAAATTGAAGACTCTGAATCTACTACCCAAATTTTCTGGAAGCTTAGTCCTGTGTACTGAAATCTTAGAACAAGAAGGTTCTTGGTTTGGTAAACTAAGCTTGTCAATAGTTGATAAACCTGGTCACAATTTTGGCCAGAACATGTCCAAAACCCACCTGGATCTCATTTCCTGCAGTATTCAAAGCACCCATTACAGATTTCTCAACCCCACTTTCTTTTGCAAGGCCCCCTTTGCACCAACATTTCTGTTCCACTGTCTCTCTTCTCTCTCTGAAATTTGCACGAGTTGCATGTGCTTCATTCTCATAGATTCACTTATAACCCCTCTTTATTTCCCATATCTTCTTGATAAATGTCAAGTATAGAGAATATCTAGAGTAAACAGTTTCTTATGTGTCTCAAAGACAGACATCAGAACTATAAGGATGGGGAACATATTATTTCTGGAGTTGGGTCTTCCCAGAACCTCTAACAAATGCTCTCTCTTTGCCTAAAGCTGTCGAAAGTTTTGTTGAGCAGCTAGAAGAGATTTTTAATGTTTTAAGGGAAGCAGCTTGGTTAAACATAAACAAACTCAGATCCTGTTATGGAGATTTGGAAATATCAGAGGTCAGATCATGTTCCCCAAGGCATAACAGAAGTCTATAGGAAAAGCCTGGAGAATACCTATAAGGGAGGTTATGGTGCTGAAACACCAGTACTAGATACAGAAGGTTGCCACTATCCATCTGCTTCATTTTGGTGTTTGAGTTTCTATCAAATTTGCTAGGTGAAAAGCTGGGTGTCTAATGGAGATGGCCTCTCAGATCACATGCCAGCTTGCCTATGCTAGAAACTTTGTGGCAAGCCACCTAGTTAGACCGTATTCGTTCTCTGTACTTAACTTTTCATCCTATTCTATTTGAGTTTCAGGTCAAATCCTTCATAACCAATCCTGCCAACAGTAAAACACTTGCTACCACCTCAGTAAATATTTAGATAAAGTCATATTACACATGAACTTTATGTGCCAGGATGGAATTGTAAATGCTTTGAAAATTGCTTTGCTTCATTAAATGCTAATTTTTCTTCAAGTTTTACTAAATAAGTTTTACTGAAATAGCTAGCATATGACTTCATGAGTTTGCAGAGTCGGTAGCATGCTGTGCAAGAGAGTCCATTTAATGCTAGAAACTACATTGTGCTTAGTAAGTGAACATTTTAATTATGCAGCCAAACAATTCTTTAACAGTAAATATTAACCCAAATAGATCTAAAATGCTACTTCAAAGATATGCTATAGTTGCAATGATATCTTTCCAGAAAAGAAACTATAGGTCAATTCAATTTACAGATTGCCAATAATGTCAGTTTATGTGGTTTCAAATGCCCTTTAGTTAGGTAACTATTAGCAGAAGTTTTCAGTATACTATCATAGTCATGATGAATATAGACATGATGAATATAGAAATTTTAATGAGAAAAGATGATATACAAACCTGGCAACAAGTGTTTCTAGAATGATCTCAGGGTATAACATGATAAACTAGTCACAGTCCTCAAATTTGATACTAGTATTCTAACAGAAAATGACAACCAATTAAAATGTGTATTATGTAACTCTATTAAGCAAGGCTCATAATTATATGGATTAAGATATAGTAGAAATAATACTATGTGCCTCCAAATAGAATAACCCCAGATAATAAAAATTCTATATAGTAAGGCTAGCTTATTAAGGGATGACACATAATTTTTATCTCACATGACAACTCTAGTCTGATGGTAATGAGTACCTGGAATTCTTGAGAAATACTTCGTGGCCATATAGGCACTCAGAAGGAAAGAGTACTACCGGTGATTGGCAATGTCTACTATGGGTGTTGTGAATTGAAATGGCAGCACAAATGCCAGGTATGTTTTGTCCTTGTTCTATCAAAAGAGCTTGCTCAATCTTCCTGCCCCATATTATTGTCATACTGGGGTTAAGAATCATTAATGCAAATTGTAGAGAAAACATGAGCAGGAGAATGTGTTGGTTAACTACAGACAGGGCTTGGTTAATCCAAGAAGATTTTCTGGAAAATAGGTCATGAGAATTTCCCTTTATTTTGTGTAGACAGCTCAAAAAATTTTGTTCTCTATTTTATTTGGTATTTACAATAGCAAATGGAGCCAGACTCTAAAATCACAGTTGACCAACAGATGCTCCTCTCTACTATAAACCAGATACAAAAAGAAAAACCTGAGATTGAAGGTATTAGGTGCGTAACAAGAGTTAATTCTTTATACCAAGGTTCTGAAAAGTATGCTATCTATAGCCCACGGGTTAAACTCAGGCTAAGGCTTCTTTTTGCATATAAAATGTGATTGGAATACAGTCACTCCCATTCGTTTACGTATTGTCTATTGTTGTTTTCATGCTACAAGGGCAGAGTTGAGTAGCTGTGACAGATCATTTGGTTCACAAAGCAGAAAATATTTTACTATCTGACCCTTTACAGAAAATGTCCGCTGACCCCTGGGTTACTAGAGCATTGTTTGCCAAACATAGTTTGTGGTCAACTAGTTTTATAATTACCTGCCTTGTTTGTTAAAGTGCAGATTCTTGGGTCAACACCAATCCATTGAATGAGACTGTTTTTGGTATTAGCCAAAGAATCTGCGTTTAATCAAGCATGACAGTTGATTCTGAAGCATATTAAATTTTGAAAACCACTGTTTAATGTCACCAAATTTGATAAGTATAGATTCTGAATCAAATCTCTGACAATAAAGGATGCCTGCAGTATCTTTAATCTGCCAGATTGATTGAATATTTTCATGATGCTCCTAGAGCTACATAACAGAAATTCTATTTTTCATCCCTTGAACATTCAGCAGTTTGCCCATGCTGAGGTTCAGCTATGACTTATTAAGAACTTGAAGCTAATTTTCACAATTTTTGATCAATGTACTAATTATGTAATCCCATTTTTATTTAGAATCTGCACAGTATTACACAAAGTGCTAAGTGGTGAACGATTTCTTTGTTAAAATATTTAGTGTAGGACACTGGGATTCTTATTCTAATCTTATTTTTATATTTCAAAGCTTTCTTCAGTAACGTTTGGCATGGCTTTTGCTTCAGATCAAGATATTTCCGGATATTATTTAGTTTCTGTCTTTGGGGCAGAACGTGTCTCCATCTAATCCAGCAGACTGCCTCTGGGGAAAGGAAAATCACAGGTTTTTCAGATTTAGGGGAAAAAAATACAAGCATAGCCTACCTAATTTTCAAGTCTCTGAACTAAATACAAATTCTCAAGCCACCTGACCTTTGTGCACTCATTTTACGTAAAGCATGGTGCTCTTAGGAGTCAGAAAATAAATGAGGGCTAAGCAGCATGAATGATTAGTTCTATAGGAGGGACATTATATCCTCAAAGCATCCAGATCAGCAAACTATACAAATGTACCACAGGTTTAGTATTGACTAAATCTTGAAAGTCTGCTTTAAATCTTTTCTGCCTTGTCTCTTAATTATGTATGTTGGAAATTGTAAATACCATTGATTGTTTTCATTTGCTAAATGCAAAAAGAAGGTGAACACAACTCCCTCTTTTTGCAGAAGTGAATAAAAGGAGCAGGAGATGCAGGGTGAAGGTGGGCTCAGATGACCCCTAGAGATTTAGGGGGAATCTCAGACAGAGTTGGATGTTGTCGGGAACTCTGACAAAAATGGTTTCTGAGATTGTCAATGCAAATGTCATTTGGACGAAGTATAAAGTCTGAGTTAACAAAATCTTGACCTGGAAATGAGAATAAGTCCAGGAGTTAGTAAAATTTAGTTTCAACAGAGAAAAAGAAAGCTACTATATTTGTTTGTATCCCTTGGAGTCTGGAACTGGGTAGTTTTTACAACTCACACAAATTTTATATTAGTACTGTCTATATGTAAGAAATCTTAGGCCTTTGGAAATACTTGATAGTTCAATTTATTTGGTGCATCAAATATTTTGTAGTTTTTTGTTTTAGATATTATTGTTTTCTTCATTTGATAATACTTTCTGAAAATAAAGCTAGATGTTACTATATGATTCAATTTTACTTTCTTTTGTAACATTAATATATTTTATTCACAATTTCTATTTTATTTTCATTTTTCCCATATAGTGTTTTGAATTTGTATATATTCAAAGCATATTTTTCAATATTTTAAATTAGAATCCTTTTCAGAATATTTCAAACCTCCAACATCTAGTTACAATGAATTGTATACATATTATTTTAGATCCTTTGAATAGAAACTGAATCAGAAACTCAATCACCATTTTGCTAACTGTCCCTTCCTGTTACTGATAGAGGCCAGCAGTTAGTCTTAAACCATAATCTAAATCTCATCTACACATGTTGCCCTCACACAAGGAGTTCCCAAAATATCAAAGAGATGAAGAAGTTTCCTTCCTAGGAAGACAGTCTTTTTGGATTCTTCTTCCTCTAATGGCATCAATAAGCTTTCAGATTTGATCCAATTTGATTAAACAATAATTACTGAATGTCTACTAAACACAAGGATTGGTGCTAGGAGCTGCAAATCAGCAAGGTCTGTACATAGTACACAAATCTGCTGCATTTATAAACATGACTCCAGAAAGTTAAGAGACATGATATTTACTAGGAAGGATACAGAGACAGAAGCAATATATCCTAAAGTAAATAAAATATATGGGGTAGTTCCATTTGGAAAAATCCTTCTCAGGGCCTAGTTATGTAAACCCCTCTATTGAACACATGTCTGATTCAGGGGCAGAGACAACAGCTGCTGAAGTCATAGGGTGTTAGAGAGTTCCAGAACAGGTGAAGATAAAGAATTTGAGGAGAGTGGGAGACAGTATTGTGCTGGCAGCAGGAGGCCTGATCAGGAGCTTGCACAAGCCCTGTCCCCTAATCCAGGCAAAGAAAGCATGGAGCCCAAATAGCAATTAATCCAAGATGACATGATCAAAATGGCTTACTAGGCCTGGTTGGCCAAGTTCCCAAAGGACTCTGTAGCTCCCATTAGGAAATCTGCTGTTTGTGACAAAAATAACATGGTATATTGTATTGCTGCAACTGTGGTGTATTTACAACAAAAATCCAACTTTGAATCCAAACCACTTTGAGCATAAGAAATGAAAACAAAAATGTTTCCCTTCTTTATATTTCTTCCTTTCAAAATAAATTATTTATATAACCTTAATTTCAAATCATTGAAGTGTAATTGGGACTATCCAGGCTTTCCTAGCCCAAGGTTTTCTCTGGTGGGGTCTGAGGGTACATGGCCATGCCAAAAGTATAAAAACACCAGACCTCAGGATGGCATGTCTGAACAATGAGGCGTGGGAGAAGGAACATTAGCAATTCATTTATTCATTTACTTACTCATTTAATCAGCAAATATTTAATTATCTACTCTGTACCAATGATTGTGTTAGATGTTGGGGATACAGAGTTAAGAAAAAAAAAACATAATCCCAGTCCTTATGAATATAACAATGGGAGGGGGCAGGCAATAAAGAAGTAAATAAATATAGAATTATAAATTACAAAAAATAATCCCTTGAAGGAAAGGAACAATGTAAAATGAGAGAGAATAACAAGGAGTAGAATAGGGGCTAAGGAGAGGCTACTTGGCTACTTGGGATGGCCAAGGAGTTTTCATGTAGGTGCCTTTATAATGAGATCAGAAAGATGAGAAGTTGCCAAGCCAGTAAGAGCATCCCCAAATCCCAGGTAAATGAAATCTCATGTATCACACCCTGAGGTAGGTAGAATATAGTGTGTGAGAGGAGTTCAAAGGTCAGAGGAAGAGTAAATTATGAAGTTGCTGTGGTAGGCAGGGGTCAGATGACATAGTACTTTACAGACTAGTGGTTTGGATCTCTCCTAAAGGCTTGTTCTGTCTGTTCAGTGAGCCTCACCATTCATTCATTCATTCATTCATTCAATCAATCAATCAATGTTTATTGAGTGCCTGCTATGTCTGGGTACTTTCCTAGTTCAGAAATATATATGGTAGGGAGCAAAACAATTAATTAATCAATCCCTGCCCTAATGGATCTGACATTCTACTGGGAGGGAGACAGGCAATACATAAAAAAAAACAGAAAAAATAAACAAGAAAATTACAGATTTTGATACATGTTTTGGCAGAAATAGACAAGTGTTACAGACAGTAACAGGAAGAGGGGGCACCTTTAATCAATTTCATTTCCTGACAGGGGTCTGGGCTTAGTCAGGCTGGTTTGTTGATGTTCTTTTTGTTGGTGTTAGGATGGGGTTTTTTGTAGCATTTTTTTAAAATAAACTAAATTAAATCTGGAAAATTGTTGGTGTCATCAGAGATAGCACAATTTCACTCCTTTATTTTCTAGTTCCCCAACTTAAAAAATAAATCCAAAACTTCATTTCAGTACCTTGTGAAAATAATTAGGAGTTGGAAAAGACAAGGTCAGGACACTCTGTCAGCTCCCCTTTGTTCAGATAATGGGTTTGCTTACACGAATCAGCAAAGGAAAAAAAAAGGATAACATGAGAGGGAAGTTACACTGAGTCAAAAAACTGGCAAGTGTCATTTAATTTTAAACTTCCTGAGTCCTATGCATAAAAATTGACTTCAGGAAAAAAAAAAAGTTAAAAGAGCAGCTGCAGTCCTAACAATTCCTGAGGTGGGGGTGGGGAAGGAGATGTTCCCATTCACCTTAATCAAATTCCTTTCCTTTTTCCTGTATACTCAATTTCCCTTTTCCTGACTTTACTCTCATCATCTTTGTTTCCTCCTCCATATTTTTCTTTTTCTTCCCCTGCCTGTCTTTGCATTAAGTTGGCCAGGTCCTTAATTTAGAAGATGACATTTGGCACCCTCATTGCATTCAGTGCAGAGAGTTGTTGACCTCAAACCCAAGTAATCTCCTTTACTATGTCCATACCCTTCCAAGGTTTAGTCAGAATGCTGTTCTCAGTGAGCGGTCTGGGTTGTGACAGCCTCTTCTCAGCAAGGTAAGATTTAAATTTCTCTCCTCTAATTTGACTGTTCTCTGGAATGAAAGATGCTGGGTTATCTGTCAGGACAGTAGCTGCCCTGGATTTCTTTCAAGTCTGACCCTGCTCTGGTGGCTCAGTTGGATGGAGACCCAGAGTAAAGAGCCTGTACTTCCAAGCCCAGCTGGCAACCAAAATAGGACTCCCCTGGGTGATGTCCCACAGAATTACAAGGCATGGCAGAGGTGTGAACTGAGCTAAGCAAGAGCTAAGCTTACCACCAAGAAGGAAGACAAGGTGGAAAGAAAAGGATTATCAGTACACACTTAATCCCTTTGTTCACTGTTTTTTTTTAATTTTTATTTTTTATTTTATTCATTTTTTTTTGAGACATAGTTTCACTCTTGTCACCCAGGCTGGAGTGCAATGGAATGATCTCCACTCACTGCAACCTCCTCCTCCTGGGTTCAGGTGATTCTCCTGCCTCAGCCTCCAGAGTAGCTGGGACTGTTTACTGTTTAACTAGCTTCTCCACAGTACCCCCATCCCCAGATTCAATGTACGTCCTCTGTATCATTCCACTTCCTGCTCCATTTGAGTACTGCGAAAGGAAAATAAATCTTGGGGCCCCAAAATCACTAAGCTAAAGAGAAAAGTCAAGCTGGGAACTGCTTAGGGCAAATCTGCCTCCCATTCTATTCAAAGTCACCCCTCTGTTCACCGAGATAAATGGATATCTGGTTGCCTCCTTTGGAGAGGCTAATCAGAAACTCAAAAGAATGCCACCATTTCTCTCTTATCTACCTGGAAGACCATTCTCCACTTTGAGTTGTCCTGCCTTTCCAGACCGAACCAATTTTCATCTTTCATATGTTGATTTATGTCTCATGTCTCTCTAAAATGTATAAAACCAAACTGTGTTCTGACCACCTTAGGCACATGTCATCAGGACCTCCTGAAGCTGTGTCACGGGTGTGCATCCTCAACCTTGGCAAAATAAACTTTCTAAATTAACTGAGGCCTGTTTCAGATTTTTGGGGTTCACATTTTGGTAACCATGAAGGGATTCTGAATAAAGATGCCCCTTCCTTTTGACAAATCTCCTACTGGTGCTTGGTACAAGTATGAACTAACTTTATGGCTCAAACCAATAGGAAAATTTGCTTAGGTCTAGGAGCACCCCCTCCAGATAATCCCTGATCTCCCCAAATTTGGTCAAGATCTAAAGTTTATTTTGCTGTCAACACCCCCTTTTTTTTTTTTTTTTACTTGTTTCCAACAAGGAAGGCAAGATTTCCTGTTTCCATGATGATGGAAGGTAGGTAACTCCTTTATGGAGTTTGAGTTCGCTCCCAGTAGGGAAGATGAGTTTGAGGATTTTTTCTCCTGCTTCTAGAATGGTAGAAAGCCATCTTCAGCCTGAGAACCATCCCTAGGTAAGTAGCTGAATTGGGGTTTTGCCTTGGCTAAAGTTTAACAACTAACTTGTCTTAATTTCTCCTTACCATTAGAGTGCTTAGTGATCATACTGTTGGGTTTTTGTTGTTGTTGTTGTTTGTTCCATTCTTTCTCCCATCAGATTTGACCAACTCTACCTGACTGGGTCAAATCTGAGTGAGAATTCCAAATTATGGGTAACAAAGCCTCTCTAATATGGCCAAAATTCCTCACAGCTGCAAAAGAGAAAGGAAAAAGAAATCTCTCAAAGAGTGAAGGTTCTCACTTTTTGTTTGAAATCCTTGAGTTATCACTTTGGTCAAATGAACGACTTATTTTACAATGACCTGTGATATCATGTGTTCTAACTTTTGGATATTTGACAAACTTACCAAAATCAAATTATAAATTATGTCTTTTTCTGACCTAATTAATCCTTTAAGATATTAGGTTTCCTGAAGTCCAAAAATGACAATTTGGTTTATTCGGTATGAAAATTATACAGAAAACACTGTCAAATATGAAATGGCTTTTAGTTTTCTTTGCACCGTGTTTGTATACATATGTTATTGCTATGTGTTCCAAAATAATGGGAAACTCCTATAATTCTGATATGACTTAGTGGACATTATCAGTAATAATTATAATTGTTATGTTAAATTATTAACATAATTTTTTGTGTGCAACAAAGGCAACAAATTTCCTTGTCATTTGTGTCCTTGACTCTGGCTGCCCTAAAACTTTTTGTCATCCACAGACAATTGTTGTCTTGTTTTGGTCCTCTTTAGAAGGTGGTTTTATAATCAGCTATAAAACTCCCACAGGTGCTCTTGAATACAAGTTTCTGATAACTTTGAAGATTGTAACATCAGAACAGAAGTAAAACTTTTAGAACTCATGGAGAACTGAAATGTTCATGAATATCAAGCAGAACAGGAATTAACTACATGGACTGAACTAGTAGAAGACGGAAGTAATCTTTTTGAATTTTTGCTTAAAACGTTGCTGATCCTTTGTTTTGTTTTTCCAGAGTCAAGGAAACTTTTCTTTTGAGCTATTGGCAGCTTTTAACAATTTATTATACTTCTATGAACAAAATTTAGAATATATTTGTTTCTCTCTACCTGAATTCTCCAGTATTTGGAAGCTATTTATGAGTATTCTTAATATTTGTTATTTGCACAAGTGAAATAACAATCTGTTTTCCTCTATAACAGGACACAATTGGAGAAACTGGTTATTTTACTAAGGCTTTGACTGGAATGGTGTGCTTTCCTTTAAGGAATCAAACTTGAATTGTGGAGCCAATAAAAGCCCCTTGGGAAAACTGACTTTATACCTTGTCTACACATTCCCTGTACAGGGGTCCTAACCTGGGGTAAGTAAAGAATGTCACTTTCTGACAGGACCAGGAGCCCCCAGGTTTATCTTGGAACCTCAAGAGAAGAGGAATTCACCCAAATCATAGGCATTTGATGGTATAAATCCAAGGCTGGGCTCAGCTTTAAAAGTCTTATCTGAGACTCCTATGAAACAAAATTCCATCAAAGCCAATTTAAAAGCTTCTGTAAAAAATGTTATTCTTGCTGCACTGTATACAAATAATCAGGCCAAGTATAATAAAACAAATCAGTCCTACCATAATTTGTCTTTAGTAAAAATGGAAAACTGGAGAGAGAAAAAATATGTTTAAAAAACTGTAGTAAACGTGTTGTTAGATTCTAGTCTTGCCTAATGTTTTTCAATTTTTATTATTTTCTATAGTTTGGAATGAATTCTAATTTTTCTTGGCTATAAGTCTTCAAAATAATGTTTTCAGTTATTTCTCCTTCTCTTTCCCCACATTTTTCTAACTTGGAGTCACTGAAAACTAAGCTGTGCTTTTGTAAAGCCCTGTGAACTGAAGCTAGACAACTTAAACTTCAGAAGAAAATAACAGCAACCTATTTACCTACATAAACCATTTTCATAGCTGCCTACTGATGTATGGACTTCAGAGTAATGTGCCTTATATTGATTTTCCAGGATGAGTAAAGACTCATCCTTTGGTTTGTTGTTGTTTTTCTCCCCTCTTCCCCCTATTTTCTCTTCATAAACATGAGACTTCACAATTTGCTAAAAATGAACTTTCCTAATAACTCAGGACCTACCCATCTAGGAATAAACCATTCTAGCCATGATCTATCAGACGAAACCTGAGATCAGAGACTTATTTTCTTCTAAAATGCTTTCTCCAAAAGATTTTTAAAATGAGAAGGGGGAATGTGTGACAGGAAAATAAATATTGGGGCCCCAAAATCACTAAGCTAAAGGGAAAAGTCAAACTGGGAACTGCTTAGGGAAAATCTGCGTCCTGTTTGATTCAGTTACCCCTCTGCTCACTGAGACAAATGCATATCTGATTGCCTCATTTGGAGAGGAAAATCAGAAACTCAAAAGAATGAAATCTGTTGTCCCTTATCTACCTTTGACCTGGAAGCCCACTCCCCACTTTGAGTTGTCCTGTCTTTGCTTCTACTTGTCCCCCACCTTTCTGAACTGAACCAACGTTCATCTTGCATATGTTGATTGATGTCTCACATGTCTCTAAAATGTATAAAACCAAACTGTGCTCTGACCACCATGGGCACATGTCATCAGGACACCCTAAGGCTGTGTCACAGGTGTGCATTCTCAACCTTGGCAAAATAAACTTTCTAAATTAACTGAGACCTGTCTTAGATTTCTGGGGTTCACAGTACTATTCTTATTCCCAGTGATGTGATTGTCTTGGCACAGGTTTCTCAGATCTGTCTTTCGCTTTTTGAGGAAGTTCAGAAGATGGGGCTCTTTTGGTCTGGAGAAGCCTGAGTGTAAGGTTAAATTCAACTGTAACCCTGATACCTGTAAATAGGCTAGTGGGGCTTGTCAGTCAAATTTCTCACACTTCCCAATACTGAATGAAGTGTTGCTGTCATTTAAGTGGCAAATCTTAATCTTAAATACTCAGCCAACATTTAAGTTATTAGAAGCCATTTCTGAGTGAACAGCTCAATCCAGCATAGCTACTAATTGAGGGACATAAACCTGTGGATATTTTGTTTCATCAATATAAATGTAACTTTTAATGCAATTTTGGTTTTTGATACGCACACTCCTTAGGCCCTGAGACAGAATTGGCTAAGCAAAATAAGGAGTCCCTGATGAACCAAGCACATGTGTGACCATGGAAGGGTCATGTGAAGTTGCTGGACACACAATATTGGGGAGAAGTTTCTAGGATTTGGGGTTAATACATAAAAACTTTCTCTGAACTAGAATTGTCCAACAATGGACTATGCTGCCTTGAGTCAGTGAACAGCCACATTTTAAGGTTTTTGTAAAGAGGATTCCGCATTGAGTAAGGAGTTGAATTAGATCAGTAGTTCTGAATAAGTGCATAGACTTGTTGTGGTGACAGTACTTAGTAGGTAGTTTCAGATTTCCTGAATCAAAATTTCAGAGTGGAGCCTAACACTATATTTTCAAAAAGTACTTTAGGTGCTTTATAATGTGAAAGCAGGTTAGAAAATCAGTGAACCAAAGAACTTCAAAAATCCCTCCCAGGCTAACTTTTCCTTTTATCTGTTGTACTCAAAAGAAAAAAAAAACCTGGGTTAGTTTTCTTATCTCCAACATTTTTTTTTAATGTGGATGAAACTTCAAAACACTGGATCATACATGCCATCATTTATCAGTAACAAATACGCATTTGTAACTATTTCATCCTTTCACAAATGGTCTCACTTTATAACAAGCTGAAAAATTTTTTGCAGATAACATTTTGTATTATTCAATTTACAGTCTACAAAAAAAGACTGACAAGATGAAGCAATGTCTGATGAAAGAAGATGTAACTGGTTTTTAAACTCCTACTTGACTTCATTTACTGAATCAAATATTATCCATCAGATTGGAGTCGCCTCTGGGTTAGACTTGCTGATTCTGCACTCTAGCAGCTTTGCAGACCAAGCTGTCAGCAAAAGAATATATATAATTGTTGGTACAAATTTGCTGTGATACTTGCATTGCTCCCTTGGTTTGTAATAAATATAGAAGTTTTTTCTTTACATCTGTTGCCTTCTCATGCGGATGTGTTTGTGATCATTTGCTCAAAATATAGTAGCATGCAAGTCTATTTCTGGAAAACAACAAACAACATCCCCATTCTCAATTCAGTAGAATTTGTGCTTTGAAAAAGCCTTCTGGAAATAGTGAGACATGGAATCCTTGGTAGATATAGAATGAAGACAGATATTCAAAGTAACTGTGTATGTGGTGACTGTAAAATATACTTGTTATACTGAATGCTACTTCTATCACAGGTCCATCTAATTTTCCTAGAAAATCAGGAAAATATAAATGTAAACCTTGTGGTTTCAAAAAATATTATTAAGATTATACTTCTAAAGTAATAGTGGATTGATAATACATGCCAAACTCTATGGAAAAACGTACCAGTATGATGAAATTTTTCCTTATAAAATAGATGTTCTCAAGATGTGGCTGTTGGCCAACTTGTTTCAGGATAAATTTTGCCGAAACACTCCCTGAGCAATTGCACGTTATAGATGTTCCCTGGACAATTGTTATAAGTTACCAGGTGTTATTCTAAATTTTCAAAGCACTCAAATATAAAACCAATCTAGTTTTTGTGGTTCTAACTAGGTGATGCAGTGTTTTCACTCTCAAGCCAATGACTGTGGAGATTAAGGAAACTGCTAATGTTTGCAGAGTAAACCAGTGATGCTACTGAGGATGACAAAGCATATGATCCATTAGGGACTTTTGTCAGTTGTTGTTGAGCCATTTTCAAAATACCTCCTTTTATCAGATCTCCAAACAACTGGAAAGCAAAAGTAATTGGGGTCTTTTCTCTTCTTGAGTTTTATAACAATATGATAAATGACAAGTATGCTGGGTATTTTTTTAAAGAACAAATTCCCATGTACATCCTGGGATTAGTGTAGATTCAAACCAATCTTCTCCATTCAACTATGTTTAGTATAATTGCAGTGGTGAGTATATTTTACTGCCTTCTAATTCTGTGAAAATTAGTCCAGGATTATTCCCTGCCAAAGAATTAATCAAAATATGCAATTAATTAGAACATGCAACAATTAGTTATACATGATATTATTATGTTTCAAGTGACAAAATCTCACCTATGGTTAATCTTATTTGTTTTTATACATACATCTGTGCTGGATGCTCACGGAATCTGTCATAACAGGCAACGGTTATGGCAAAGTCAAGAACAGACAGAAGGTACAGGAACTGAAAAAAAAGGAGTGAGACTGAGGCAGGGAGAGCTTTAACCAAAAAGGGGGAATTTGAATTTGGCTCTTGGGACCCTACTATACAAAATAACAATCATATATCGGTTTTTTTCCCACTTCTTTTAGGGTATTTGTCACAATTATTCATTGAGTCATTGATCCATTCATTCATTTTTTTTTTCAGTCAACTATGTGTTGAGCACTAACTATAAGCCAGACACTGTTGTAGGCTCTAGAATTACAAAGATCAATTAGATAAGGTCTCACTCTTTTTGGAGTTCACATTAAAGCTGAAAAAATGATAAGTACTTATGATTTAATGTACTAAGAGCTAAGCGAGGTATATGAAAAATGCTGTAAGTGGGCAGAGGAGAGAGGGATTTGTTCTACATGGGGAAAAGACTCAGAGAAGACTTTACTGATAAGATACTATTAAGAGTTGTACCTTGATAAATGAATACAAGTTCCTAAGTGGAAAAAGAGGAAAGGGTATTCTCAGCAGAAGAAATTATGAAAGAGAGGTGTAAGCATACGTGTCATATTCTCTATGGACTGGGTACATTGGGAAGTAGAGGAGAGAAGAGTCTATAAATGTAGGCTAGAATAAGGATTACTACTACTTATGTACACAAGTGATCCTTTCTAACAGACTAGAAGCTTCTTGAGGATAAGATCTAGGTCTCATCTTTTCATCCTGCCATTTACTCATTCAAAAAATATCTTCAATGCCTTCTACAAGACAGGAACTTGAGCAGATAAACAGTATTACTGAGGCACTGACTTTTCCCCAAAGGAACTCATACTATGTTAATGGAGAAAAATGTAAAAACAAATAATTTTAGTACATGTGATGAATGCTGACCAAATGAATACTCTTTCTTTCAGGATTTTCTAATAATTTCATATAAATCATATAATTTATTTTTTGAGACGAAGGCTCGTTCTGTTGCCCAGGCTGAAGTGCAACAGTGTGATCTTGGCTCGCTGCAACCTCTGCCTCCCTAGTTGAAGTGATTCTCCTGCCTCAGCCTCCCAAGTAGCTGGGATTACAGGCACATGCCACCACACCCAGCTAATTTTTGTATTTTTAGTAGAGATGGGGTTTCACCATGTCGGCCAGGCTGTCTTGAACTCCTGACTTCAGGTAATCCACCTGCCTTGGCCTCCCAAAATGCTGGGATTACAGGCGGGAGCCACTGTGCCCGGCCTACTTCATATAAATCTTATACAAATCTAATTTCCTGTTTGGTGAAAGAAGAGGCAGTATCTCACGATTTTGTTTCTTTAAGAACTCTCCCTCATATCCTGACTCCCTAGCACAGGGCTAGATGATCATTAAATGCTTTATTTCAAATGAAATTAACTAACTACAGAAGAAAGGAGAAAAGGTTGCAATTTACAAAACTGAGCTAGATCTGCAAGACATGGAATAGGGGACAAGAACAAAGTATGAAAAAATACTGTCGCCTAGGTGTGGGACCTGAAGGAAACAGAGGACTTATTAAAGAACCAGCTTTGATGTTCTGCTTTATTTTTAATATGTTGCTTTTGAGGTTTGGATTACATTAGCCAGAGATGCTGCTGTTAACCCCGCAAGTCTCTTTCTTAAGACAATGAGAAGCAAGCGAAACAGAAGCAAAGGTGGGGTGAGAAAAGAGCTCTTATCTTTCCTCTTTAATACAGGAAGGCTACGGAGAGAAGGATTATTTAAGAACTGATTTAATAAATATAGAGTATATAGAGGGCTGGCAGTAGAGAAAATAGTAGCAGTAGTATTAATCGTATAATTTAAAGGAGTAAAAATAATAGTTTACATTTATTGCCAAGATTATGCCAAAATACTTTACATGCATTACTTTTCATTTTCATAACAATTCTATGAAGAAGTACCATCATTTTTCCTGCTTTACAGATACAAATACTGAAGGACAGAGACGTTAGGTAACTTACCAAGGCTACACAGCAAATAATGTCGTGAAAAGAACACTTGAACTCAGGCAATCTGATTGGAGATGCGATGATTAGACAAGGCACAGAGGCAGAAGTGGGAGTACTTCAGGTGTTGAGACATTGATAAAATAAGTATGTGTGTATGAGTGGATGGGGAAATAGCAGCAAAAGATAGAGATGTATCTAAGGCAAACAGTGTCACATATACAGGAATCACGTAATAAGATTTTTTTTATTGTGGCTTATTAAATGGTATCTTATAATAATGGCACACTTCAATTTTTCAATGCTGTCTCAAGTCTGATTTTATCTATATCTATACCTACATCCATATCCATATCTATCTATAACTAACAAATATAAGCCAAAAGGTTTTAGTTTGCCTTTGGTTCTCCAAATTGGAAATGAGTAGATCAATCTTAATTTTGAAAGCATCATTTCCTGGGTATTATTTTTAAAATATCACATTAAGGCATTTTTATTAAAGGTAGAGGATTGGTTTTGATAACTTTCCCCAATAATAAATTCAGTAACTTCAAAAAGAGATGTTTTAATCTTTGTCTAATATATAGAGAGGATATGCCATAAGGAAAACACAAAAACAAAACCTAGAAAAACAACTTTTCTAACATAAGTAATTTTTTTATTTTGTTCTTTTATAACATTCCTATTTCAATGCAGATTGTAATGTGCTACTAAGTACAAGGAAGGCTTTTGGGCTATTAAAATGCTAATTATAAGGTTAACTTTAAGTCAGAAATTATTGTAGAAAAGGCACATAAGTAGGAAATTTTACTTTAAGATCATTTAAGAAAGGCCGTGCTTGAGCTGACTTTGACAGGGAAAAATAAATTTCTAATTAGAAAAAAATATAAAGAAAGTACAGTGCAATTATACTTATTTATAGCAAGACTGTTGAGCATTACAATGAGGGACACAAATTTCATGTTCCTGTTGCAAAAACTAACAATCTCAAATAGACATATAGCTCTGGACAGCTTCACCTAGAACACAAATAATGCTACTCCCATATTTAAGAGAGTAGGTATAGCAGTAACAAATATTTGCACAGTCTGACTTCCTATTATATGATAACCATTCCTATTATATATAACCATCCTAATGCTAGTTTTGCTTTGCTTTCTCCAACACCTACTCCACCACACTCCATTCCCATTGTGTTCACTACTGTGGATATACATATTATGCCTTAGAGAAGGGAACCCAAGTCACCAGCAAACAATTTAGAAAACTTCCTTTAAGAAGAAATTGGGATATGTCTTTGAAAATAGATCTTTTATTTTAAAGCAATGGAATATAGCTACTTATTGTGTTACTTATTCCCAAATGTTTAAAGACATAAGAGACTGGAAAAAAATCTATTAAAAATTGATGCAAAGCAAAGACTTTAATTTCTTACCTTCTTCCTCCCCCTTATCTTCCTCCTTCTCTTTCTATGACTATTACTATTATTACATCTGTACAGTAAATTATAGCTTATAATGTGTTCACATAAACATTATCTTATTTGATTATTCTACATTAATTTAATATTTACTGAGCATCTGTGCTTTGCCTAATACATAAAGCATACACTGAGCTTATCATTTTCAAAGAGAATTCTAGAAATAAACAAAAACTTTATCATTACATGTTGTGAAAAGTGCCATTAACAAAAATAACAGCATGCTATGAATGAGGCAGCAAAATGTACCTACATTGGGATTCCAGAGAAGGTATACCTGAGTGACACTTGAGCTGAGAGGGAAGGATGAGAGCTTTTCAATCAAATGAATAGTGAAATGAAGAGTTTCCTGGGTCTACTGAACCACACATGGAAAGGCCCTGTGCAGAAACAAGCTTGGCCCATTAGAATGGAGTATAAGAGGCAAAAGATGAGGCTAAACAGGTACCAGAAGCCAGATGATGCAAGATCTTATAAATTCAAGTTAAGGAATTTGAAGTATATTGCATGTATAGTGGGAAGACATTGAAGGCCTTTAATAAGAAAATGATAGTGTTGGCCTGGCGCAGTGGCTCATGCCTATAATCCCAGCACTTTGGGAGGCTGAGGCAGGCAGATCACAAAGTCAGGAGTGTGAGACCAGCCGGGCCTATATGGTGAAACCCCGTCTCTACTAAAAATACAAACATTAGCTGGGCATGGTGGTGGGCACCTATAGTCCCGGCTACTCGGGAGGCTGAGGCAGAAGAATCGCTTGAATCCGGGAGGTGGCGGTTGCAGTGAGCCGAGATCGCGCCACTGCACTCCAGCCTAGGTGACACAGCAAGACTCTGTCTCAAAAAAAAAAAAAGAAAAAAGAAAGAAAATGATAGTGTCTTATTTGCCTTCTGTATCAGCACTGTGTAATAGAAATACAATGTAAGCCATATAAGTAGCTTTAAGCTTTCCTGTAGACAAATATTTAAAAAGTAACATGAAACAGGGAAAATAAATTTTAGTATTGTATTTTATTTAACCAAACATAGCCCAAATATTATCACTTTGGCATGAATTCAATATTAAAAATTATTAATGAGCTATTTTACATTTATCATACTAAGTCTTCAAAATCCAGTGTGTATTTTACATATACAGCACATCTCATTTCAGACCAGCCACATTTTATGTGCTCATTTAGCACATGTGGCTAATGGTTATTATACTGGACAATGCAGGCCTATAAAGTTTGTTGTGGCTGCTGAGTAGAGAATAAATTAGATAATAGTAAGTGGAAGTGAGTGTATTTGTTTCCTATGACTACTTAACAAATTACCACAAACGTAATGATTTAAAATAACAAAAATGTATTCCTACAGTTCTATAGATTAGAATTCCAGCATGAGTCCTGATGAGCTAAAAATGAAATTGTAAGTAAGGTTGCATTCCTTCTGGAGACTCTAGGAAAAAATCCATTCCTTTGCCTTTTCCAGCTTCTAGAAGCTACCCACATTCCATGGCTCATGGTCCCATGGCTCCATCTTCAAAGCCAGTAGAGCTGGACTGACTCCCTCTCCTGCTGTCATCTCTCTGATTCTGTCATTTCTGCCTTCTTCTTCTTATAAGGACCTTTCTGATTACACTGGGCCCACCTGGATAGTATAGGATAATCACCCTATCTCAAGGTCAGCTAATTAATAGCCTTACTCCTCCCATTTCCATATAACATAACATACTGATATGTTCCAGTGATTATAATGTGAATATTTTTGAGGGGGACATTATTCTGTTTACCACATGGGGAAAAAAACCCATGTTATCGACATTAGCACAATGTTTTAAAATAATCAATTTGATATTTTATAAAAACAATACGTTCTTATGACAGAAATTCATAAAATATAGAAAAGCACAGAAAATAAATTACATATCTGTAATACAGAATCTTACCACACTGAAACATTCATTATTAACATTTATTAAACATCATTCCAGCCATCTATGTAGAGATATAGATAGAAAATTGGAAAGAAAAATAATTTTAAAAAATAGGGTAACATTCCATATTATATTTTGAATAAACGCATTACTTTCAGTAATTTTCCTTGAATTTAACAAAAATCAAAGTCAATTAGAAGAAATTGCTAAACTCCAAATATATTTTTCTTCATCAGAATAATTTTTATTTTTTATTGACATATTGTAGTTGTACATACTTATGGAGTACAAATCAATGTTTAGATGCATAAATGTTGTATAATAATCAAATCATAGTCTTAGCATATTCATCACATCATGTGTTTATAATTCTTTGCAGTGAGAACATTCAAAAGCTCTCTTCTAGCTCTTTTGTAATACACTATACCTTACTGATAAGCATTGTCACCAGAACTTCTTCCTTCTAATTGTATCTTAGCATGCATTGACCAACTTCGCCACATCCTTCCTTCTTTCTCCCACCTCTGCCTCAGTCTCTGTTTCCCTTATTACCATTGTTCTACTCTACTCTTCTATGATATCAACTTTCTTTTTTTAGATTCCACATATGAGTGAGATGGTATGGTATGTGTCTTTCTGAGTCTGGCTGGCTTCACTTAACATAGTGTCCCCCAGGTCCAACCAAGTTGCTGTAAATGACAAGATTTCATTCTTTTTTATGGCTGAATAGTATTCCATTGTATATATATATATACTACATTTTTCTTATCACTCATCTGCGTTGGACATGTGGGTTGATTCTATATCTTGGCTATTGTAAATAGTGCTACAATAAATATTGGAGTCAGATACTTCTTCTTTTTTGATGTAGGCATTTATCACTATGAACTTCCCTCTTAGAACTGCTTTTGTTGTGTCCCACAGGTTTTTGTATGATGTGTTTTCTATTGTCATTTGTCCCAATGAATTTTTAAGTTTTCTTTTTAATTTCTTCATTGACTCACTGGTTACTTAGGACTATGTTGTTTAATTCCCATGTATTTGTAAGATTGCCAAAGTTTTTCTTTTTATTGATTTCTAGTTTTATAGCATTTTGATAAGAAGAGATACTTGATGTGCTCTTTTTCTTCCTAAATTTGTCAATATTTGTTTTGTGGCCTAACACATGATCTATCCTGGAGAATGTTCCATGTGAAATTGAGAAGAATGTGTATTCTGCAGTTGTTTATTGGAATGTTCTGTAAATGTTTGTTAGATACATTTGGTCTATGATATAGTTTAAGTTCAACGTTTCTTTGTTGACTTTCTTTCTATTGTTGAAAGTGGGGTGTTGAAGTCCCCTACTATTATTGTTTTGCAGTCTATCTTTCCCTTTAGATCTAATAATATTTTCTTTACGTATTTGGGTGCTCTGGTGCTGGGTGCATATATATTTACAATTGTTATATCATCTTGTTGAATTGATCCCTTTATCATTATACAATAATCTTTTGGTCTCTTTTTACTGTTTTTGACTTACAGTCTATTTTATCTGATATGAGTATGGCTATTCCTGCTTACTTTTGGTTTCCATTTGCATGGAATATTATTTTCCATTCTTTCACTTTCAGTCTATGTTTGTCTTTAATAGTGAGGTGAGCCTTTTGCAGGCAGCACATAGTTGGGTTTTGTGGTTTTCTTTAATGCATTCATCTACTCTATATCTTTCACTAAGGAATTTAATCTATTTACATTCAAGGTTATTATTGATAGGTACGAACTTACTTCTGCCAGTTTATTGTTTTCTGGTTGTTTTACAGATCATTTGCTCCTTTCTTCCTCTCTTGTTGTTTACCTTTATGGTTTGGTGGTTTTCTGTGGTGTTAAGTTTTGTTTTCTTTCTCTTTATTATTTCTGCATCTGCTGTGATTTCTTTGTTTGTGGTTATCATGGAACTAACATAATGAATCTTAGAATTACAATAGACTATTTTAAGCTGATAACAACTTAACTTTGGTTTTATAAAAATGCTCTAGATTTTTCTCTCCTCCCACATAATTTGTATTTTATTGCCTTAATTTATAACTTTATCTTTGTTTCTACCTTAGCCACTAATTATAGCTGTTGATGCTTTTGACACTTATAACTTTAAACTTTCATACTAGAGGACTGAAATACTTACATAGCAACATTACAGCACTGGGGTATTCTGAGTGTGATTATGGAATTATCTATACTGATGGGTTTTATACTTTCACATGTTTTCACACTGGTAGATGTCATCCTTTCACTTCCAGATGTATGAATCCCTTAAGCATTTCTTGCAAAGCCAGTATTGTGGTGGTTAATTTTCTCAGTCTTTCCTTCTCTCGGGGGGTTTTTATTCCTACTTCATTTCTGAAGGATAACTTACTTTGCTGGATATAGTATTCTTGGCTGATTTATTTTTTCTTTAAGTACTTTGAGTATCTCTTCCAATTCTCTCCTGGCCTATAAGTACCAAGCCTATCCCAGGAGGGGAAATAGTGTGAAGAAATTTCATTTCCTCACTCTATATCCTCTTCTCAATCAACATTAATTAGGCTTCCTTTACCACCACTCAATAGTCTCCACTTTGCACAGTCTGATAGCCATTTCTCAGCTCTCATCCTCATTATCTTCTCAGTAACATTTGGCATAGTTTACTAATCCCTCCCACTTTAAATGCTCTCTTTCTCTTGGTGTCGCCTCCTCCTATAGTCTCTCTTTATTTTTTTCCTACCTCACCAACCAATACTTCTATTTGCTAACTTCTCCTCCTCTGCTTCATGACTTTATATAACATATAGATACTGATGACTCCCATATATGGATATACTGCCTTGACTTCTACCCAGAAACTCAGGCTTCTCTACGTAACTATCTACCTAACATCTTTATATGGATGGCTAATTAATATATCAAACTTAATAAGACTAAATAGAGTTGTTGATGTTTACTTCTTTGTACCCTACACTTGATTTTCCCTCAAGTCTTCCACTATCTTAATTAATGGCACCTCCATTTATCCAGGTGCTCAAACCAAACCTCTAGGTGGTTTTCCAATTTCTCTTTCCTTTACTGTTCATATTCATCTCACTAACAGGTGCTGTTGACTCTAAATCTTAAGCATACCCCAAATCTGTATTGTTTGTTTAAAATATATTTTCCAACCCCCCCCCACACTCTATCTATCTGTCTGTATGTATGTCTATCTATCTATCTATCTATCTATCTATCTATCTATCTATCTATAAATCAAAGCCAATTTGGTCCCTGCCTACCTTTCTGACCTCATTTCCTACCATTCTCTACTTCTCCCACTAAGCTTCAGTCTCACTAATCTTTCAATTTCTTAAACATGCTGAGTTCATTTTTGCTTTGGGCCTTCACATAATATGAGCCTGGAATTTTTTCCCCACTCATCTTCATGTGGTTGGCTCCTTCATGGCATTCAGATCTCTGCTTTCCCTTACTACCTGGTCCATTCCATCTCCTCAATTTCTACCACATCACATATGTTGTTCATCTGGGTGGCACTTACCACTAGCTGATAATTTTTGTATGTTTTGTTTTCTTCTTCACTTTCTCTCTCCCAAAAGAGTATAGTCTTTGTAAGAGCAGAGATGTTATCTGTCACTTTTGTATCACCTGCTTCTAAGACAATGCCTAGAACATAGTAGTGTCTCCAATAAATAATTGTTAGATGTATACAATTTTTTTAAAGAACACTTAACCTATAGCATTTTTCATGGCAATGGTAATTTATCCTGAATTTTACATGTGCTTTCAAAAACTTCAATATATAGAAGTTATTTTGACTGGTTTGGAGGCATAGGTTTGGAAAAATTGATTTGACTGGTTTGGAGGCATAGGTACTCAAAAATTAAAGCTGTGAAAAAATTTAATAAAGGTAAACATCAATGTTTTGTTTGAAATATTAAGCTATATGCTTGTAGACATACCTAAGCATTTCTAAAGAGGGAGATTTGGGAAATAAACCTCCTATCAGCCATAAGAAAAATTTTGATATTGGCTATAACTTACAATGATCTATTGTAACACTGCATTTTACAGATAATGACATTAAAGCTCAGAGACAAAAAAATAGTTTTCCCAAAATCATATAGCAAGTAACTGGTAGAGGTATATCTAAAACCTGGGTTTCACTCTTTTTTTTTTCAACACTTTATATCATTTATTAATGCTGTATACATTAGATCTAAAATCTGCAGTTTCTAAGCACACCATGTTTAGATCTTTCAGATCCTTCTGCAGTTTTAGGTTATTTCTACAGAGGTACCTTTAAGTGAATGAATAACACATTCTATAATTCCTGAAAATATAGTACAGAGTGAAATGATTTAAATATAATTTAGGCATATATTGATTATGAAAATAGATTATCTCTCAATACAATACTTCTCTGTCTTGGTAAAAATAATAAAGCAAAGAAAATAATTCATTTCTGAAGTTGCTTTCCTTCACTTGTAAAGGTCTGATCTCCTCCCACTATGCATATGTACCCTTTACTGTTAAGGAAAGCTTTGCATATGTAGATATAGAAGAATAAGCTACGTAAATACTAAAGATATGTCATTCTCCCAAAGGAGACACAGGTGGTTTTCAATGATTCCTTGCCTCATGTTGATGAGTCTGTAGAATTCAGAACCCATTTGGACACAGCTAATATCCCTGCTCTTGGGGTAGAAAATAAGGACACCAGGTCATTGGTAGGGAGGTACAGGCCCTTCCTCTGCTGCTGCAGAGAGATAATGACTCAAGAAAATTGGGCTAAAATTTGTTTAAAAAAACACAAAAAATATAAGTAAAAGAATCACAGGTGCTGACTGATTGGTATTACATCTTGGACCAGCCAAATGCCTTTATTTTTACTTTACATCTATTTTTTGGTGGCTATAATCAAATGTGTGTTTAAAATTCCTCATTCTCCACTGTAGGGTTCTAGCTGCAATTATATTACATTGCCTTTTAGCAGGCAACTCTACCATATTCACTCATATAAGCTTTGATTGCAGTAGCTCTGGATTTAGTATCTATTTCTAAGCTGGCCCTATGTAAACTATTTGGTATTTGAATTAAATGAATATTAATGATGCACCTTGGCTTTTTGGTTTTGAAGTATTTTCCTATGCTTGTGATGACTGTATGAGAAAACTAAGCTAATAGTGTAAATAGATAGAATTGCTTGGTCTGGTGTTGAGTGGAACTTGCCTAGAATGAAATTCTGAGAAATTCTCATTTATAAGTGTTGTAGTGATAGGTAAATGATTCCTCCATCCGGAGTT
This sequence comes from Pan paniscus, assembly GCF_029289425.2. Taxonomy (NCBI): domain Eukaryota; kingdom Metazoa; phylum Chordata; class Mammalia; order Primates; family Hominidae; genus Pan; species Pan paniscus. Next base: position 104,930,695 of record NC_073272.2, on the reverse strand, counting down.
CCACTGTACCTTTGGAATGACAGTGAAGTACAACGATGTCTTTCTTTCCACTCTGTCGCAATCAGTAAGAACTGGATATTACTTTAATTTAGCTACTGTTTTGTCCTAACCTAAAAAGTAAACATTATAAAAATGAACCTGAAAAGAGTCTTAGGGAGTCTAATCTCACCATATTCATATGGTATGACAGGTATTTAAAGAGGGGAGGTGTCACTAAAGCTATTTATAAACCTGAACAACCTTTTCCAAGTTTTCATAAAGTTTTAACAATTTAAATATCCATACTGCATCTAGGTATTCAATAAATATAATTGCATATGTTGTGCTTTCCATAAATTAAAATCCTCAAATGCATCTCAAACCAAGATGGTATTTCCACATCATGCCTATTTAAAAGCAAATATAATAGATACTATTCCTGGTCATAAAACCAGGTAAACCCCCCTACCCCGTTCAAAAGGCAGCAATATCTAGTTTCCCTACATCTATTAAATGAGTGCTTTTCTGTTAAAAATCAGAATATGGAAAAAAAGTCAGTTTTTTCCCTTATGCACCGCTCAGAACAAGCATAATCCTCTAAATGTGTTTTTTTTTTAATTTCCTTACAGTGTTATTTCTTCTAGACAACTGAGTGAGTGGAGAAAGAAAAGTGATAAGGAAAACATTTTCATCTTGTACATCTTCCTGAGCCTCTAAAATTCTCATCTGACACTTTGTGACATGTGTAGTGGTGTCAGCATCTCTTCAAACACAGCTCCCTTCACGTTGGACCCTCTCAGGTTGGCTTCTTGAAGATCGCACCCAGATAGATCACAATTCTCTAAATCAGTTCCTGCCAGAGTTGCTCCTCTGAGGTTACAGTTCTTCAACTTTGCATCTTTTAAGGTAGCCACTCTCAGGTTAATTCCTGTCATCTGACTTCCTTCCATATCCACACCTTTCAGATTAGCACCTTCTAAATTGGCTTTAAGACCAGAAGGATCCTCAAAATTACACAGTTTCAGGGATGCTCCTTCTGCATTAGAACAGAGCATCTTGACTCCCTGGAGATTTGCACAGTTAAGTACTGATCCAGAGAGATCAGCTCATTCAAGATTTGCACAGCAAAGATTTGCCTGTGCAAGATTACAGCGGCTTAAATTGGCCATTTTGAAGTTAATGTATCGAAGGTCCAAACGAGAAAGATCAGCACCACTGAAGTTCAAATCCTGGCATCGCAGTTCTGACTTGGTTGGAGTTGCTAGCAAAAAATCGGACAAATTCCTTTCGGGATATTGGTGAATGATCCTCCGGTGGTTGAGAATTCTTTATTGCCACTTCTAGGTGTTAGATCAATGAGACAATACCAAAAAATCTTGCTTCTTCTAACACACCCAATAAATTAATGCCATCATTTACAATGAGCTGTCCATGACGCAAGGAGTTCAAAATGGGTTCAAAGTACTCAGGACTTCGGTCAATTAAGAAAGCGCCTCTATGATATTGCTTATTTCCCCAGACACTTTTGTCCTTAAACATGTGGGCCAGCATACTGTCAGGTTCTTTATTCACTAAAGTGCTCCTTAGAATTCAGGGAAAAAAATTGATTTCTCCATTTGTCTTTATAAACAAACACATTTAAGTCAAGAGTATACTCGATCCCAGCTGCTCTCTCAAAAAGATGCATGCTACAACCTGGTAGGAGTAATGCGTGTAGTTGTAAAGTACCGCCCTCCAACATTTAATGTCAGCCAGTCTGTGTGGAATCCTAACAATCCCTCAGGAGGCTTAGAATCTGTCTGAGGATCAATAAATGACTCTCCTTCACAAACAAACAAAACATCATCATCCCTGATCAAAGCAATATCATCAATCCGTCCACCTTTCCCATTATACACACTGGTGGCTTTTATGCCGAGTTTACTGCTGGCCACAGAAAGCAAATCAGATAAAGTTCCATATACAGCAACCATCTGGCTTACAGCAGGTCTTTGATAAATATTTCTTGAATGCTGAGTGTTGAAGTAGGACACACTTTTGTGTGACAATCAGTCATATTCATTTAAGTCTCTTACACTTTCCGTTCTTAGGGCTGCCTTTCAGGAACAGGGTCACCCGCCTCATCGCGCTGCCCCCGCTGGGTCCTGAGGGAGCCGCCATCCTCCCACCTGGTCCTCCTCCCACCTTTTTCTCCTCTCGCCCTTCCCCTCCCTCCACCCACTCGGATTCGCCTCCCTTTGCCACCTTCCTGCCCTTGGCTAAAACCTGGGATTCACTCTTAATTTTCATTCCGTGTTCCAAGCAAATGCTACACTATGTTATAAAAGGCTCCAAATATATTATATTTTCTGAAGCTTATTAAATTTTCATACAATTATAGGATGTTATTGCAAGATTTTTAATTTTAGTGGTCTCAAGTATTTCTTTCTCTAGAGGAACCAAAATTTATATCACTGTTAATCTTATGTTACCAAATCAAATCAAAGTTAAACCTAAAGATATATAAAGGAAGAATGTTTGAGTGTTTATATCAAGTTCTGTACAGACATATGAAAATGCATATAAATTTCATTATCTAACTTATTTTATTATTCTGAACCAAAATGATTTTCATAAGCTTTGAAACTCCAAAAATCAAACTAAACATGTCTACAAAATCAAACCTTAAATATAATACATTGTAAAGACACTTACATGAACCATACATCACTTATCAAAAACAAATCTCTCTCTCTATATATATGTATATAACCATATGTGAGAATAAACACTACTGTCTTAGAATGTTTCAAAACATACAAAAAATCTGCCTGTATAGGAAATACATAAACTTGGTCATAGAATATTTATTGGTTAGGGTAGCATATAACCTAGGTGTCTATGTAGTAGCAAATAAAATCTTGTGAAAGTATGGCGAAATAATATGCATTTATTTCATTCTGTAAATGAGAAGAATCTTTTGTTGAATTTTAGATTGAATGTATACTAAGAGCCTTGCTTTAACTTCTTCTCAAGCTATGAAGAAAAATACCTTTTCAGATGACAAATCATCAGTTCTCGAAACTGTAGGGTCCTGTAGGATCCTTTCCTATATATTTGTTGAACCATTTGAATATAAATATGCAAAATATGGAATTGTAAGTTCAGGAGATCCTGCCATCCCTACCAACCACTACATCTGCTCTCCTTTTTGGGAATAAATGTGCCTCATCCCTCCTGTCCCTGAACAGAATAGGAAAAAAAGGGGAGGGAGAACAGAAAATTTCAAGGAAGAATAAAGTATCATCCTTTAATGAAAATGAATTACATATTAGAAATCATCTGTAATAAAAGCAACAAATACTAACAGTCTAATCCAAGGTGGTGTGATGAGGTAACCTAGGGGCTGGGAAAAGAGGTGAGAACATATCACGGCACTACTCTAGTCTAGTTGATCTGTAAGGCTTAACATGGGAAATGAGAATGTGCTTAACATCAACTAGGCAAAGTCATCTAAACCAGTCTCATGCTCTGACAGACAAGGATGAAGCTGACAGTTTGCTCTCTTTTCTAGTACTTTGTCACTAGGTGGGCTAACATCTCTGTGGTTGGAGGAACAATGAGGCCAGATGAAAAATTCCCTGCTCTATTTATCTTCTAAACACAATGTCTAAGACTAGTTGAGGGACAGGACACAAGGATCAATCAATTAATAAGCCAATGATGAACATCAACTTTATAACTAGCACTGTATAAGGCACTTCGGAAGGGAGAAGCACCAGGCTGTATACCATCTATAAGAAGTTTGCCTTCTAAAACACTGTGCAAACATCAGAGTAGGCAGCAATACATTTTTGTTTCCTAAAGAAAAACTGGTTGGTAAATTATTACGTTAACAAAAGAGGGAAGAAAGAGAATAAGAGCAGTAGGAGTTCAAAATTTAATGGCCGTTTGGAGGTGTGGAGGTTTGGATAAATTGGTTAGGGGAAAATGTGGGGAAAGTCTCAAATTTCACAGGCTGAGAAAGGTAGTAGCCCAAACCTTATCACATGTGAGCCTTCCAGGAGTTTGAACCTGAACCACTCTACAGGGATCTGAAGGTCACATAGCATGACTCTCAAATACTCCCCAAGACATGAACATTAAACCAAAATGACAAAAACATGATTAATGTGACATCCACCTCATGTGAGTTACCTAATGTTTTTGCTTTTATTTTGGTTCTTTATACAGATTCTGTCTGTTTCCATGAGCTTTTCTATAAATCATGAGCATCTGCAACCAAATTGCACCAGTAAATCTCATAAAACAGCTTCCCTGAGACTAGATTCAAGATGTTAACACAACAAGAAGTGTTCCCTCATTTTATATAATGGCTGGGTGGGTCTTTTATACTTTAGAAAAAAAAATATTTCAAAATGTCATTTACTTGGTAGAGAAGCACCAGGGAAATGGCATTGTTGAATCTCTTTAATAAACTGTGCATTTATAGTCATTCTTAGAAAGCATTTGGAAACAAAAATGTATCTTCCACCTGTTTCACCGAATCACTGATTATTAAAAAAAATGATGCTATTCTGTTTGCCTAGTTCAACAGGTACTTTGAAATACAGAGCCAATTGGAAGAACTTAGAACCCTCTATTTTTTACATGACTATGTGAAGTTGGTTGCTACAACAAATCATGGGAAGGAAAGAAAACTCATATAAATCATGCAGTTCTATATGAACCACACAATGGTTCCATCCTCTCCACTATGTTGCAGCACACTTTAATTAGTGAAGTCTCTCCTTTGACATTTTTAGGATTTTCAAGATTTGCAAAGCTTAGAGTAGAACAGGTAATAAGATAAATAAAATAAAATAAGCTAGAAATATGAATAGCTTGAGCCTCTGTTATGAGTTCATAAATGCCTTAAATTAGGAAGAATTACAGTGGGATTTAGAGCTATTGGGATATATTTGCATCTTGAGCTAGTCTTTTATCCATTAAGTAGAACAATTTACTGACTCATTCTTTTGTAGGAAACAAAGGCATACTGTTACCTACTGTAATCTGTTAGCATAAAATATTTTTAACGCACCCTAATGTGAGCACATAGAGTATGAGACATATGTTCAGAACTGGAAACTGTACAAGATTTTAATTTTAATCAAAGCCAAAGCAGCCCATGACTTGGGTCACCGTTTGTCCTTCAGGAACAAAGACAGTGTGTATATTCTCAGTGGTTTTGTTTCATCCTATTTTCATCATATAAGAATACAATTACTATGATGGAGACATAAAAGATATGAACAAAAAGATACCTAAAACAAATCAGTTCAGTAAAAAGCTATAATAATACATTCTTACAAAGTTCCTCCCCTTGACCTTTTAAAAATGTATATGTGCTTTGAAAACAGGCTAGGAAAGTACATTTTCTTGTCATCCTTATCTTGCTGAAAGTGTTGCCAGTATTCAAAGTTGAGATGTATGTTTACAGAAGCTCTGGCTTGTAATCATTAATATTTTGAAATTGAGTCTTTCATAGCAGGGTGGTATAATTTTTGAAAGATCCTTATGATTGAGTGATAATGCCTTGCAACTCTGTATTACTTCAGATGAAATAACTGAAGATTTTAAAAAAGGAGTCAAAATTAATGTTAGGTTATTTTTAAATTTTATTTTCATTTTTGAAAGTTGTATTGACTACTTCTCTATGAAACCTTTAGGGAACATCCCCTGATGTAACATGTCCCATGAACAAAACATAGTAATAGTTTAATTTTAGGAGCATTTTTCTTCAAATGGCAGATTAGGAAAGTGACAATTTTTTTCAAGCACCTAAACTTTGCTAGTTACCTTCAGGATACTTTAAAATGTATGCTAATTAATAGAATAAGTAGTTTTCTGTGTCTCCTCTAATAGGACAAAGATTTTAGTCAGGTTTTGGTTAACTCAAAGAGTTAACTAAATTATTAAGAATTTATATTAATGTTTTAATGTCAATTACTTTATATTAACAGTTACCCTAAGATTTCATAAGAATTAGAGTAAATAATCAGAATTTCATATACTTGGCCAAAGTCTTTCTTTTAAAAAAGCTAATAATCAATCACTGATTGATGATCTCTATCTCTAGATACCTTCATAACTTCTTAATGGCTTCATAAAGAAAATCACCAACCTAAGGGAGTCCTAGCTCTGGACTGCCTCCCAGTTGGAAGAAATTTTACCTAGCCTTACTGAAAAGTATAGATGAATTGTTATCCCTATAAAACTCTGCTTTTCACAGAGCATTACCTGTACAGTGCCTAAAGGTTCAATATCAAAGACTATAATACTCACAGAGGAAATTATTTTTGTTGCATTACTTTAATGCTGAGCACATTCCACAATATCCAGACTTTGTATCCATAAACTTATGGTGAGGCTACATTTCCTGTGAAAATGAAATATATCATTTGTACTCTGCTTAAGGATCCTGAGTGTCAACCAATCTCATATAACCTTTTGGCAATAGAAATGTGATTTTTAATAGCTTTGGACATCATATTTTTAGCTCTGTGATGATTGCTATATTTTGAATGTTCAGCCCCTCCAAAACTCATACTGGAATGTAATTACAATTTTAACAATATGAAAGTGTGGGACCTTCAAGATGTGATTAGGCCATGAAGGTTTCACCCTCATGAGTGAGATTAATGCCATTATAAAGGAATGAGTTTGTCCTCTTCTTATCTCTTTGATCTTCTGCCTTCTGCCATGTGAATATTAATTGTTCCTCCCCTCTGGAGGACACAGTGCTGAAGGCACCATTTTGGAATCAGAATTACCAAACCTGGTGGTACCTCAGTATCAGATTTCCAGCCTCCAGAATTGTGAGCCAATACATTTCTGTTCATTATAAATTGCCCAGTCTCAGATATTCTGTTATAGCAGCACAAAACAGAGTAAGATAATAGTCAAGACCATATTGTATTCAGTTTTTAATTCCCAGTCCTTACTTACACAGTAGCTGCTTCATAATCTACATTCAGTATATTTTTATTGAATGAGTAAAATGCAGATTGATAAGTGCAGTGAAAAGACAAGTTAACTTAGTGAAGTAGTTGCTATGATGTAGCCAATAAAACCAGGTAATATAACTGCATTTTTTATTTTTCAAATGCATGCACTTGTGTCATCACCAACAGCATTAGGATCAAAGTATTTCCCTTAATATATTCTAAGATTTGGTTTATATCAAGTTTCATGGCTCAGTATATCTTGGGAATCCAGTGTGAATCAAGTACTGGGCTATGGATATTTAAGAGGGATTCAGAAAACAAATATTACACAGTCTCTTGAGTGAAAAGCCATGTATGAAATCATCATAAAAGTATAAAGTAGGATGATATAAGAGCCCGCACAATAAGTATATAAACAGTATAAATTTGTGCTATACAATATGAAAGGTTATTCTGTCTAGACTGAACTAATAAAGGAGTCATCTTGAAGGACATAAGACTTGAACTATACCTGAACAAAAAACAAGATTTGAATCAGTGGAATAGGGTGGTGACTATAATACAAGTAGAGGATAGTATGATTAGAAGTACAAAGACTAAGATTTGTGGTTTTGAAAAAGAACAGAAAGACCAAGAATGTTGTAGGATATGTTTTCTGTTGCTTTTAGAATAAAGACAAAAGCTCATTAACATGGTTTGTAAGGTAATACACGATTTAGCACCTGCTTACTTCTCCAGCTTCATCTCTCCCTTCTGCTGCCTGGGATTCTACTGCACAGGAGACTGTTCTCACTTCCCAGAATATTTTCTTTTGATTTCTACTTAACTAATGCTAATTGTCTTTCAGATCCCAGATTAAGTATCACTTCCTCCTAGATTAGGAAAACTTCCCACTCTGCCCCATTATTAGCCTTTACAGCACTGTGTACCTCTCATTCAAGACACCACAGGTGTAATTTTATACTTATTTGTGTGATAATATGTCTGCCTCCTCCACTGAACTATTAGTTTTATAAAAGTAGGGATAATTTCTATTTTTTTACCATTATATCTACAGTGCTTGGAACATAATAGGTGCTCATAAATAAATGAAGTTGAAAAATTAAAATAGCATCAGATTAATGAAGGCCTTAAAAGTAGACTGGCAAATTTGGCTATATTGGAGCATCATACATTCATTCATCCAACAAATATATATTGAATATTTTATTATATGCCAGACTTTGTGTCAGGTACAGGAGATACAAAAATGGAAGATAGTTTCTGCCTGTGGTTCAATATGGGGGACACAGACAAACATAATAGGCAATTACAATATAGGGTGATCAGTTCTATGATAGAGAAAAGCATATGTTTAGAGTATTAAGGAAGCGACCTCTAAGAAGGATAGGGATGGTAAGGGGAGAGACTGCTTGAGAGGTATAGGTAATGTTTACATTGATTTTGACCTATACACTGCTTATAAGGACAAGTACAAAAAGTAACCAGTCAAGTGGCATTAGTAAATAGTAACAGAGTGTCTTTTAAAGTTTATATATTTTTTTGAAAAAGCAGAGGAATAAAAAAATGGGTCAATGAATTGGAACCCAAAACATTGGTGGTGCCAATTAGAGAGCAGACAAATTATGAGGATGATATGCACCAGCTTCCTATTCTTGTGGCCCTTTCAAGGGGATTTCTGAAGATTATAAAATTCACCTCATTGCTTTTCTGAATTTTTGTTCAATATGCATGTGAACTATAATGAGCATCTGTTCCACAGATATAACCTTGTCTCCAGACTTAGACAAGAACCCATTTTCTAAATATAGGGTCGACAGGGATAGTCTGAAGGAGGTTGTAGAGGACAAAATGTTTCTGTAAACTGTCAAGTCAACAAGTATGGACTAAGTTTCCGCTAGTTTCTCTGCACTGTGTTGGGCACTGTAGAGAAAACAGGAGAAGATCAGAAGAACAGTCTTGCCCTAGAGGAAGATTAACATGCTCCTTATAACAGCTGGCATTCTAATTTAACTTTCAGTTGCTGTAGAAAGGCACTGAAAAGGAAATAGCATTTTTTTCTTATATTTAAAATGCATTTCTTTCACAGATAACTATTAGAATGTTTTAAAGCATGTATGGAAAGGTTTAAAACTAAACATCTGAATCTTCCTAAAGCATGTTGGTTCATTTCCAAGGCCGTTCCTAAAATTAGCCATAGAGCCTTACTTTGAAATAAATATAGCAAATTATTACTTTGAAAATTGGGCTCTCAGACATCTCTGCTTCTACTTCAAATGGTCATTCCTAATTACATACACACACACAAAAAAATCAAATATATCTTTAGATCGGATTTTTCTCTTAGGACAAAAATACTTATCCTGCTTCAACCTGTGTATAATATACCCTCTTTTATTGTGAAGCTGCTTATATCATTCAGCAAATGATAGGTCAACAAAGTCAAAACAAAGGAAAATCTATTGAAACAGGCAAGCTACTCTGTTGCATTTGGAATCATCATCAAAAAACTCTAATGACCTTCCCAGTCCAAGAAGCTATGCATCAAGGGTTACTTTCTACTGGAAGAACTGAGCAGGTACAAAAATGGAAAGTTTCTGAGGTTGTAGGGTTAAGAAGGGGCCTGCCAAAAATAAAAATAAAAAAAATAAAAGGTTGTATATCAAGTGTCTGCAGCATGTTGGAAAACAACCCTCAAATCCAATCCAATTCTACTTAGTGTGGCTCCACGGGAAGGCAAACAGGAAGGGACGGTATAATTAATGATTCAGCATTACTCTGAGTATAAAAGGTCTAGTCACATCTCAACCTCTCCTGCCTCAGAAAAAGAAACTTTAGGCATTTTTGAGATCTCCTGGAGCAACTGAATACAGTGACAAGAGAAGAGAGCTAAGGATGGAAAATTGGGGAAAAAAAAGAGTAAGTGGGGGAGAGAAGAAGCATCAAAGTAAATCAAGAAATGATCTTAATTCATTCAGCAAAAAATTTTTTGAGCCCTAAACTAGGGACTGAAAAAGACTGTGTCTATTCATTTGAGGGGTTCTCAATTTACTTGGGAGAGGCCAATGCATTAAGAGACAATAAAAATACAATATTTAAAGCAAATACCTCCTACTCTGCTGTGGATCTTATCCCCTCACTTATTCTTTGACATCTTATTCCATCAAGTTCTCTGTTTCTCTATGTATCTTCAAATTTTTCTTCCCAATTCACTTTTTCTTTCAGATTGTAAACATACACAATTATCTTGGTCAATAAAAGAAAATTCCATTGATGTTTTGTCTCAATCTAGCTGTCACTCCCTCTTTCTTTCCTTCCTTTCATAAACTAGTAATAGCTAAAAATTCCATTTATTTATTCCAATTTACTCCTTAATGTACTGCCACCTTCTGTTCTCAAAACTTCCTTGAAGTTGTAATTGCTAAAGACAGTGATCCCCTAACTCAATGACCCCAACCTTTTTGGCACAAGGAACTGGTTTCATGGAAGCCAGTTTTTCTATGGACTGGGGAGGTGGCAGGTTTCAGAATGACTCAAGTGTATTACATTTATTAGGTACTTTATTTCTATTATTATTACATTATAATATGTAATGAAATAATTACACAACCCATCATAATGTAGAATCAGTGGAATCCCTGAGCTTATTTTCCTGCAAGTAGATGGTCCCATCTGGGGGTGATGGGAGACAGTGACAGATCATCAGGCATTAGATTCTCATAAGGAGCATGCAACCTAGATCCCTCACATGTACAGTTCACAATAGGGTTTGTGCTGCTATGAAAATCTAATGCTGCTGCTGATCTGACAGGAGGCAGAGTTCAGGCAGTAACATGAGTGATGGGGAGCAGCTGTAAATACAGATGAAGCTTCGCTCACTCACCTGTCACTCACCTCCTGTTGTGTGGCCTGGTTCTGATACTGGTACATGGCCCAGGGGTTTGGAACTTATGTACTAACTAATATAACTAATTAGCTATCTTACTTGACCTATCTACGGCATTCAACACTATTAGTCTCATTGAAATTCTATCCTCCTCTACCAGCATGATATCAATTTTCTGGTTCTCTCCCTTACTCTTTAACCATTACTCAGGATTCCCTGGAGACCTCCCTTAAGTATTGGTCTTATCAAGGACTTCATCCTTGGTTCTCTTCTCACCCTGAAATGCTTCCTTCCTTGGGAGAGAGGTCAGGCCTGTAGATAAGGATTTTGGAGTCAACAGTATACTAGCTGGTAATAGCTACTGTCTGAATGGATTAAATAACATAAAAGACAGAGGAAAAGATTTGTCTTTTATGTTATTTAATCCATTCAGACAGTAGCTATTACCAGCTAGTATACTGTTGACTCCAAAATCCTTATCGATAAGCCTGACCTCTCTCCCAAGGTCCAGACTCAAGGAGACAACTGTTTAAAAAAATATTTATACCTGATTACCGTAAAGTCATCTCAACTTTATTAAAAAAAGGAAGGAGGGAAGGAAGGAAGGAAGGGGCATTGATGATTGTTCCCCAAACCCTGATCATTATATTTACTTAGTGTGCAAGACCAGACACCTATCACTCCCTCTTCTTTACCCTGTGCATCCGAATGGTAACATAAATTGATCAATTTTAGCTCTTTAATACCTCACAAATTTATCTTTTCCTCTATGTCTTTTATTATCTTATTTTTTGTATTCTACTAACTAGTTCTGTTACCTTTAATTTTGCTCCCTTACCATCTATCTTCCATACAAATACCAGAATGACCTTTCTAAAATGCATATTCTACTAGGTCATTTTCCTGCTTCAAGCCTCTCAATGACTCCTCATTGCCAGCAGCAATGGCTTTCAAACTTTCTCATGCAAAAAAATCCCCTTGAGGACTTGATAAAACAGAGAGCTGGGCATCATCCCCAGGGCTTCTGATTTAGTAGCTAGTGTTGAACTTTAGAATTTGCATTTCTAACAATTTCCCAGGTTAATTTAGATGCATACTTAGCAGAACCTAGCATTTGGCTGTATAGAGAAGAGAAGAAAAAAGAGAAAGTCAAGGATGACATCTGAATTTTTGACTTAAAAAACTGGGTGGGTGGTGGAACAATCACTGAGAAGGAAGATAAAAATATTTGGGAAGGGGATGACAAATGTGATGAGCTCAATTTTGGACACACTGAGATTTTTTTCAAACCACATCTTTTATTTCCCTACATTCACTTGCCTTGAATCAACTTGAGGTTCCAGCCATATTGTACTATTTATACAACACTGAATGTACTGAAGATATATGATGTCTCTTTTCCAGGGCTCTATACATCTGGAATGTCTTTGTTTCTCACCTTTCTTTCTTACGAAATAAATCATTTCTTCCTCATTATACTCTTCTCAGCCTCTACTCATCTCTAAAATGAGTTTAAGAATATCTTTTCTTTTCTTTTTTTTTAATTAAAAAAATTAAGAATATCTCTTTTTCTTTATGATGGCTCCATGAGGATATATGTGAGAACCCTTTCAGCCTCAGAGGGGGCAGACTGGTTTGAGAAGTGGTTTCTGGTTTCAAACTTTGAGTGTTTGAATAAAGCCTATATATATATTTATGAATTTTAAAAAGACACAAAGCATTCTAATCACTATTCCTAATTCCATTTAGTCACATTAGGTAATTTAAAATTCACAGAGTCTCTATACTACTTGGCTAATAAACCAATAAAAATATTTATTTATTTAGTATTTACTAGGTAGTATTCTGCTATACTTTCTGGGGAGTTACAGTTTGGTTACAGAGGTAAAACCAACACATATAAAATAATTAGAAGGCAATTAGTTACTAAAATATATGCCACAATTATAATAGGGTAACCAGAGGAAGGAGAGTTGAGCATCACCTGAAGTAGCAGAGAGGACTTCACAGAGGATTCAGAACTTGAGCTGAATGTTGGTGGTTGGTGAAAATTTGGATACATGAAGAAAAGGAGAAAAAACATCACATGTCAGAGCAATACCAAGAGCAAAATCTTGGATGTAGGAATGAGCATAGCTTCTGTAGAAAACAATGAGAAAATCAGGTTAAGCAGAACAGAAGACTAGGGACACAGTGAAAAAGAGACTAAATAGGTGGATAGGAGTCAGTATTTGAAGATCTTGAAAATACTGCAGAGGGATTGGTCTTGATATGGTAAACAATAGAGATCCTTTACAGGTTCCTGATGAAAGAAGGAGAGTTTTGGTAAGGTAAATTTATAAGTAGCAATTAAATAGGTTAGAAGAAGAGAAAGACTGAACATGGGAGAGTAGTTACTAGGCTGCTACAATGGCCCAAGTAAGAGATAATGAGGGCCTAAACTAATGTAATGCCAGTTGACTCTCAAAGAAGGGTGACTGATTCTCTAAGAATATGAGAAGAAAGGAAAAGTCAGTTCTTTGTAGATTTTAGAAATGGTAAATGATTGAATGAATAAATGAGTTCTCAAACATTCAAAATGCAATAAGGGGCCAGATTAAGACATTTAGAGGCCTTCAGTTCTGAAAAGATCATATGCCCAAACATGTAATTCAAAGTAAACACAACTCTAAAATATAAAATAAGTTTTAGCAAATCCAAAAAGATCTTTTTCTAATGGCTACTTTCATGCTTTAAAAAGATTCACCAAGACTTATAGATATGCTGCGTTGCTAATGCCATAAATGCATGATTAGCCTGCCCATTAGGCAATCCAGCACTACTGGTAAAACTAGACAACAAACAAACTTCTCATGACAGTTCAGAGTATCCAAAGCCATTTCACAAACATCATCTCAATTGCTAAAATGATCAACTGTGAAGCTGGTTATACTCACTTTCTAGGAAAGAACAAAATTATTCAATGACTTGTTAAAGACCTTTGATTAAGATAGGTCATTTTAATTATCTGTGCCTCAGTTTCCTCACTTATGAAATAGGGAGGCTGATAATGCCCTCGGAGTGTAGTCGTGTAAATTAAATGAGAAGAGATATGTCAAAGTGCCTAGCATAGTAATATGTATTTTTTACACTCAAAAGTATTTATTGATTTGAGGTCTTCATGGGATCACCAGAATCTTAGAAAATTTCTCTTAACTAGGGAAACCATCTTTACAAAATTATGACAGTAAGAGAAATATGACATAGTTTACTCAATCTTGCTTCTAATGTCCAAGCTGCTTTTGGTTATTCCTGGGTGTAGATGAAGCTAACTTTGAAAGTAATTTAGTTTATAGATTAACCTTAAAGCAAGGATGATAACAGCCCTTCCCAAAACTAAACCACCTTCGTAAAACTAACAAAAGGCCACAGGTTAGGCTTATAAGAGGGACCTGAATTCTGCTAAGATATAGGTGTGGTTAAACAACAACAAGCCATTGTTCTGAAGGTCACAAGATTTGTAACTTCCCCAATTACTCCTGTAGATAATATCACTTTTGTAGAACCTATCATGGGTCTTCTGAAATATTTTTCAGACTTTTGCATTCTGGCAAATGACTGACCCCACTCAGAGGTAGAATCATGACTCAGGACTCAACTGTTTTTGTGGCCTCCAACCCAGAAGCCGACTCAGTGCATGAGGACCATTTTCCACACTCCTATGATTGCATTCCCAACCAATCAGCAGCACCCATTCCCTAGCTCCCTGCCCACCAAATTATCCTTGAAAAACCTTAACCTCTGAGCCTTCAGGGGGACTGATTTGAGCAAGAACTTCTTCTCCCGTGTGGCCAGCCTTGTGTCAATTAAACTTTCTTTACTGCATTGCTGCAGTCCTAGTGAATTGATTTTGTCTGTGCAGCAGGCAGAAAGAACTCATTGGTTGATTACGCTAGTACATTAGTTCTAATTATTTTCTAGCAGTTATCCCAATTTTAAAATGGATGCAAAAAAGAATCATAGACTTAAAGAGTAGAGCCAATAGACATTTACTAAGATTTGCTAACCCTGAAAAGGGGGTCTATTAAAGATTTTGAATGTTTGTATCAAAGTCAGAATCTGGAGAAAACACACATACACACTCACACATTCAACAACACTTCAGCACAACCAGTGGGAATACTAAATTTATACATATATCTCCATACCTGAATTTGAGAATATTGCACATTGCCATGGCTGATTTATGAAACCCTTTTTCTATGAGGGATAAATGTATTATTAGGACTACAGAGAATAAGGCTCATAACTCACAAATATGCCACTTGCACCTTAAAAAAATGTCACTGTCAAAGTTCCTCATCTTCTCCTGAGCTCTACGGCATGTTGTACAATGTCTTAAACGTGAAAAAATACTTGATGTATATTTTGGTGACAATTCAGTAATTCAAATACTGTTGAAGTGCCAGGTGATTATACCTGGTCTAGAGCTCGACTTAACTTTTATGCACTGAGGTCAAGATTAGAGTGTATAATTTATTGATTTATTCATTTATTCATTTTGGTGTTTTGTGCTTAGGAGGGAAGAGTAACACAAAGATCTTTCTGTACAACCTCTGCTACCTAAGAATATTTCAGACAGGCCCTATGAACTGGTGCTGATGAGGGGTCCTAAATGGACAACTGATTAAAACCTCACTAGCTTCCAATTGAGCCTATTAAGTATTCAGAATAAGTTGCCAACAGGACCTGGCTAATCTTTTTTTTTTATTTTGTATTATTTTATTTTATTATTATTATACTTTAAGTTTTAGGGTACATGTGCACAATGTGCAGGTTAGTTACATATGTATACATGTGCCATGCTGGTGTGCTGCACCCATTAACTCGTCATTTAGCATTAGGTATATCTCCTAAAGCTATCCCTTCCCCCTCCCCCCACCCCACAACAGTCCCCAGAGTGTGATATTCCCCTTCCTGTGTCCATGTGTTCTCATTGTTCAATTCCCACCTATGAGTGAGAATATGCAGTGTTTGGTTTTTTGTTCTTGCAATAGTTTACTGAGAATGATGATTTCCAATTTCATCCATGTCCCTACAAAGGACATGAACTCATCATTTTTTATGGCTGCATAGTATTCCATGGTGTATATGTGCCACATTTTCTTAATCCAGTCTATCATTGTTGGACATTTGGGTTGGTTCCAAGTCTTTGCTATTGTGAATAGTGCCGCAATAAACATACGTGTGCATGTGTCTTTATAGCAGCATGATTTATAGTCCTTTGGGTATATACCCAGTAATGGGATGGCTGGGTCAAATGGCATTTCTAGTTCTAGATCCCTGAGGAATCGCCACACTGACTTCCACAATGGTTGAACTAGTTTACAGTCCCACCAACAGTGTAAAAGTGTTCCTATTTCTCCACATCCTCTCCAGCACCTGTTGTTTCCTGACTTTTTAATGATTGCCATTCTAACTGGTGTGAGATGGTATCTCATTGTGGTTTTGATTTGCATTTCTCTGATGGCCAGTGATGGTGAGCATTTTTTCATGTGTTTTTTGGCTGCATAAATGTCTTCTTTTGAGAAGTGTCTGTTCATCTTTATCTTGCTAATCTTTAGATACAGCCAGTCTTCTTCAAACCCTAGTGGTTTGGTTTTACAGATCAGCACATTTTAAATAAACCAAAGTTATGCTAAGGACTGCGATTCCTTAGATATCATTAATTTCTTCGGGCACCCTATAACATGATTATTATTCATTCTGAAGTCTCATAAATAAGTGAAGCCTAGTTACACTGGCTGAAATAAACGAACAAAATATCATAAGCTAGTTTCATCATATGCGAAACATGGATAAAAACAACTACCTTGCCTTACCTACTTTACAGAGTCTCTCCCCACAATTCCAAGAATTAAATGAAGAAAATGTCTGTAAAAGTGTTTTGCATGCTATAATGTAAAGCATCATTGTGAGATCTGTGATGGTTATCCCAGGTCTTTATTCCAACATTCATTTTCTTATTAATTTTTATAACTTCCATTTTTATCAGTGGGCCTCTTATTCACTAGATTTATCTGATGAAAGCCATCTGGAATGCATATTTACCAGGTTAGCTTTTCACCCTAGATATATAAGAGGCCAAAATGTATGCCACAGATACTTGAACTCTGTGAGGATATTTTTCTCATACGGAATTACAAAGATTGAAATATAGCTAATTAGGCCCTAGGAAATGGTTTTCTATTATTAATACATTAACTTCCCTTAAGCATATTAAAGGTCCTTAAGACAGTGGGGGGAATGTTATGTTATAAAGCAATATCTCTATGCTTTGCCTAAAAAAAAAAAAGAGCCCAACAATATAGTTAACTCTTAACTAAGCAGATCAAGAGGATAATTGCTGCTATATACTCATTCATATTTTAAATAGATTGCCTTAAATAAAATTTCTCTCAGGGCATTTAACTCTTCAATCATTCCTTTATTCAACATTTATTAAATGCCAATTATACGTCAGGCACCGTGCTAGATGATGGGGCAATTTTCATGTGTAGGTACATTTCTTACTATCTAGGATATAACAATATGAATATTTCTATGTCTTTGGAATGCTACTTTGTGAACAGAAAGAGATTCTCGATTGGCAAAAGGAGGGAGGTAGAGAATGGTGGGATTTGGGGCAGGGGCTGGATCACAAAGTCCATAGTAATGGAAACCCACTGAAGTGTGTTACATAGTAGAGTGATATGATTAGATTTACATTTTAGAAAGAGCATGGTATCTTATCTTTTGTCTGAGAGTCTGACTGTTAAAGAGATACAACAGCAGAGGAGGGAGACATGGAAACATAATGAAAAACCTTGTTTTGACTGATTTGAAGATAGATGAGTAGGGGGATTTTTATTTTTTAAGTAATCCCTGCAGAGGAACACACATCAGTATGTTCAAAGATCCCCTGAGCTATATATGTCTCACAGAACATTTTCTTAGGCTGGGGTGTGAGTGGATGGAGAGGGACAGGGTTGGGAGAAGTGGTGGGGAGGCAAATCTCCATGTTGTCCCAAGGTGACAGACCATGTAATACAGTTTGCCTGGCATAAATCCCCAATTCATGCCAGTTCTCCCAGCATAACAGTAATAACCTCTTTTGTTCTCAAAAGTTTTCTCATTTGAATAATAAATTATATAAGCACCCTACTTAAAGGTGAAAATTCATTCATCTCATTTAAAAAAGAACTATCCTGGAGATCAAAGCTTCTCATCCAGACAGAGCAAAGTGAACCATCCTCTGTATTTATTCCACCCTAGAAAAACAGAAATACCCCCAGTAAAGAACAACATGAGATGAGTAATTAGTTGTTTATCAAATGTATATCTGACTAGCCTCCAGTTCCTATCCTTAAAAACTGAGCACAATTATTCTGAGGAAATGTTTCTAAAACATTCACAACTCCTAACTGGCATTTGCCTAACAACTGTACATAATCAAGTTAAAACCATCACAACCAGTAGCGTTCGGTAATTAAGAGAGGGAGTCAAATGGGCCAACTTTTACAGAAAATGGCAATTTACAGCCTAGCTTCTGGTTATAGAAGAGAGTGAGGAGACCAATGAATGGCAATATCTTTTCTTGGTTATCTGTAGACCAGGCAAATTAAGTGCCAACTGTTGGTTGGTACTAAAATTATAATTGGTTTCAAAGATAAATGAAAATCAACTCATTCTGGTTATCCACTTTATGTCAAAGAAACTATAGAAATCATTTTCTGAATTGCCAATAACAATATAATTATAAAATTATACTACCATCAAGCAAGTTATATATTTGGAATCCATACTAGGAATGAAGTGGGAAGACATAAAATAATCTTCTACAAAACTAAGTAGGAGAAAAACCATTCCTGTGGGCATATTTTAAAAATACATTACAATTAAAACATAATAATTTATGCTGATAACATATCATGCTAGGAATTCCTTTGTAGGCAATTATTTATAATAAAAATATAAGCTTGCATCTCAAGTTACAAATCTCAATTGACTCTAATAAGGAGTGAATTCCCAAAGATTAGTACCCCTTTTATGTAATAAGACACAAAGCAAATCAAGGCAAAATGATAACAAGATGCTATCAGGTTGTATTATATAAAACTAAACTGTGGATAAGAGAGAGATGCAAAAAACCCCTGATAAATCTAGACATAAGAAAACGCAGGATTTGTCCTAATTAATGGGGTGATTTCAAAGAACTAAAGTAATTGACTGAGAGATTGAGGGATGCAAGCCTTCCAGTATTTTTAAGCATAAACTAGACCGTTACTGAGTAGGCCTCTTCACAGACTGTGGTTATTGCTCTGTCTCTCCTTTTTCTTTTCCAATGGTCAAACTGGCTTGTTCTTATAAACCTGAAGAGGTTAAGCTGTAAATTATAAAGATGTATTCACTAATAGGCATAAATATGCCAAGTTTTAAAATAATGTTTGCAGAAAATTTGTGCTCACAACAATTCATTTTGTCTTGTTCATGGTATTAGTGTTGAATCATCATTAGTAAAAAAAAAAAAAAAAAAAAAAAAATCTGCTTTGGTAAAATATTTGGTTTGACCCAAAACATCTTGCTGTATTTCTTAATGTGATCATGTATACTCTATATGCTTTGCTTAGGGAGGCAAAATTGTGGCTGCCGACACAGTCAGAGTTACTAATTCACACTTTCATAGAACAGTTTATTTTATTCAATTATCCTTTTTTTTTTTTTTTTTTTTTTTGAGATGGAGTTTCGCTCTTGTTGCCCAGGCTGGAGTGCAATGGCGAGATCTCTGCTCACTGCAACCTCTGCCTTCCGGGTTCAAGCAATTCTCCTGCCTCAGCCTCCCTAGTAGTTGGGATCACAGGCATGTGCCACCATGCCCAGCTAATTTTGTATTTTTAGTAGAGACGGGGTTTCTCCATGTTGGTCACGCTGGTCTCGAACTCCTGACCTCAGGTGATCCCCCCGCCTCGGTCTCCCAAAGTGCTGGGATTACAGGTGTGAGCCACTGCGCCCGGCCCAATTACCCATTTTCTACAGACGCAAAGCATAATGTAAGCCAATCACTTTCTGTTTTGTAAATTAACCTAAATTCTTTAGAAGCTGAAGGAGTCTTAAGTGTTTAAAGTATATAAATGCCAAGTCTGTTATTCCCTAATTTGAAAAGAAGTATTTATTAAATTATATGTAATGATGAAATAATTACACAATGGAACTACTTGTTTCACTTACAGTACAATTTTATATGTTTCATAGTAAAGAAATGGTCATGTGATTGCATAAATAAAATTCAACAGAACTGTCTACTCATAATCATTAAGTTAGATACATTTTTTAGAAAATGCACATAGGGAGGCCAGGCGCGGTGGCTCATGCCTGTAATCCCAGCACTTTGGGAGGCCGAGGCGGGTGGATCACGAGGTCAAGAGTTCGAGACCAGCCTGACCAACATGGTGAAACCCCGTCTCTACTAAAAATACAAAAATTAGCCGGGCGTGGCGGTGTGCACCTGCAATCCCAGCTACTCAGGAGGCTGAGGCAGGAGAATCACTTGAACCAGGGAGGCAGAGGTTGCAGTGAGTAGAGATTGCGCCACTGCACTCCAGCCTAGGCAACAGAGTAAGACTCCGTCTCAAAAAAAAAAAAGAAAATGCACATAGGGAAAGTTTTTATGAAGTACATGTAGGTTAACAATATCTTATTACAGGTCCAAAAGAGCAGCAAAAAAAAAAAAAAATTCTTTATCATGAATTTTGAGTAACACTCTTCCTTGGCAAATGAACTAATACCCATGGTGTTAAGTAAACATTATATCAGTAAGTGCACATAAGTGCATATACATATATACTGAAATGTGTATCATCCATTCTGAAATTCAAATGTATGGTTGACTTGAAAATCACAAGGAGTCCTAATTAGAGATCATGTGGTTCATCCTGTTTCTTCCTCTCCAATTCCCATTTTATACATGAGAAAAATGAGGTCCAGGGAGGTAAAACACTTTCCTTGAGATTCTATAATAGAATAATGGCAGAGCCAGTTTGAGATCTCATGTCTCCTAAATCCCACATTCATTATATGAACACATAGGCAGGATTAAATTTAGTCATGCTAGGAAAATGTACAAGTTTATAAAGCCACAACAAGACAGTATATTTATCTCCTGCCTTCAGATTAATATTTTTCAAACTAGAGTTTCGGGAGGGTAGGACTTTTCTATAATATTTTTGTGTGTATATGTTTCAAACTTTATGTTTGAATTAAAATAAATTAAGAAAATCGATTTTGGGTATTCTAGGTGATCACCTCATGATGATACTATTACATTATTTAAGTGCCAGCTTTTACATATTCGTTTATGATTATATTGTCACAAAGTAGTACTGTATATAAATGTATACATATAAATGTATATAAATGATGCCTTCATGTCACATGAGAACAAAAATACATCATGGCACACTGCAATCTAAGTGGTGGAGACTTAAAAGCACCTCGTAGCACACAGAAATCCAGCCATGTACAACTCAAACAAACCTGCACTTTTCAGTAGTACATAGTCACATTCCAAACAGTGATTTTTTTCAGTAAAACAAATATAATTAAAATTAATTTTAAATTTATTAGTTTTGTGGTTTTATTTATATTTCATTTGTAAGTTTGTTTTTGTATAAAAGCAATAAATCCAAGAAATTTAAAATAGTTCAATACCTGTTCAGAATTTTATAAAACATATAATAAACATAATTTAGACCACAATCGGGGATCACAGGAAATTTTCTTCCTTTGAAGGCATAATTTGTTAACTGGTTTCTTTTCTGAATGGACTGCATCCTATTATATTTTGATGTTGGTGGAGAAAAGTATGAGGAAGCAAAGAAACATCCTAGCCTGCAAAAAGTTAAAACTAAGGTTGAATTGTATTTCAATAATAATATTACTGGAAAAAAAAAGGAGGAAATGTCTACGTGGTGAAAGCCTTTGCTCCTTCTAGGTTCTATCCTCTCTCTTCATACCTCTCTATGGCCTGCAGACTCTGGACAAAGAGTCTGAAGGGATTTGTCTTCAAATTTGAGTTCAGTCCCATATTTCACTTATTTAATAGTTCCTCTACTTGGACATCTTACCATCAACTTAATATCAGAATGTCAGAAACCAAACTATTTCCCCTCCCAAGACTTTGATCTTAGATTTTTTTTAATGTCACTGCTATAATCACTTTCCTTGTCATTCAAATCTGAGATTTAGTAAATGTTGTTGCCCCTTTCTCTAAAATGCCTATTGCATTCATAGCCTTTTTTCTGTTCTCATTGTTACTACTATAGTTTATACATTTATTTTCTCATACCTGGATTTTTAAAAATAATCAATTACTTATGGTATGATGTACTATGTTGTAAGTACTGTCCTGGTGATTATGACAACAAACTCTGGATACTGTCTGCCTGAACTTTAATCTCAGTTCTGCCCCTTATAAACAGAGGATTCTTGGCAAGTTAATTAACCACTCTGTACCCTAGTTTCTCCCATATAAATAATGAAGACAATAATAATAACAGTGCCTATCTTATAAGGTTGTTCTAAGAATTGAATGCGTAAAGAGTATACTGACTACATGATACAGGCCATATACAACAAACCCACAGCTAACTAAATCATACTAAATGGGGGAAAACTGAGTGCCTTCCCTTTAAGATTTGGAATACGACAAGGATGCAGACTTTTACCACTTTTATTCAACATAGCTATAGAAGTCCAAGCCAGACCAATTAGAAAATAGAAAGAAATAAAGGGCATTCACATTTGAAAGGAAGAAGTCAAATTATTCTTGTTTTTAAATTATATGACCTTATATTAAAAAAAATCCCTAAAGACTCTACCAAAAAATCTATTAGAACTGATAAACAAATTCAGTAAAGTTGTGGGAAACAAAATCAACATACAAATTCAGTAGCATTTCTGTATGCCAACAGTAAACAATCTGAAAAATAAACCAAGGAAGCAATCCTATTTACAATAGCTACAAAATAATTACCTAAGAATAAATTTAACCAAAGAAGTGAAAGATCTTTACAACAAAAGCTATGAAAAATTGATAAAAAATTTAAACAGCACACACAAAAAATGGACAGCTACCCCATGTTCATGGATTAGAGGAATGAATGTGTTAAAATGTCCATACTACCCAAAGCAGTCTACAGATTCAAATTACCAATGATATTCTTCACAGAAATAGAAAAAAAAATCCTAAAATTTATATGGAACCACAAAAGACCCAGAATAGTCAAAGCAGTCCTGAGTAAAATGAGCAAAGCTAGAGGTATCATAGTCCTTGACTTCAAATTATACTACAAAACTATAGTAACCAAAACAGCATGCTACTGGCATAAAAATAGACACATAGACTAAAATAACAGAATAGGGAAACCAGAAATAAATTGACACAGCTACAGGCAACTTATTTCAAACAAAGGCACCAAAAATAGACATTGGGGAAAGGATCGTCTACTCAAAAAATGGTGCTGGCAAAACTGGATATCCATATGCAAAATAATAAAACTAGGTCCCTATTTCTAGCCAAATACAAAAACCAAATCAAAACAAATTAAAGACAAATGTGGGACCTGAAACTATACAACTGCTAGAAGAAAACTTTGGGGAAATGCTTCAGGACATTGGTCTGGGAAAGGAATTCCTGAGTAAGACCTCAAAAACACAGGCAACCAAAGCAAAAAATGGATGAATGAGATTATATTACACTAAGAAGCTTCTGCACAGCAAAAGAAACAATTGACAATGTAAAGAGGCAACCTACAAAATGGAAAAAAATGTAAACTATTCAACTGAATAGGAATTAATAATCAAACTATATAAAGGACTCGAGCAACTCAATA
Organism: Pan paniscus; assembly: GCF_029289425.2. Taxonomy (NCBI): domain Eukaryota; kingdom Metazoa; phylum Chordata; class Mammalia; order Primates; family Hominidae; genus Pan; species Pan paniscus. The sequence goes on along the minus strand of NC_073272.2, from coordinate 104,906,954 downwards.
GCAAAACAACACAAATAATCCAATCTATAAATGGGCAAAAAAATCCTAATAGACATATTTCAAAAGAAGACATATAAATGGCCAACGGGTATATGAAAAAAATTTTCCACATCACCAATCATTAGATAAATGCAAATTAAAACCACAATGAGATATAATCTCACTGCAGTTAAAATAGGCTTTATAAAAAAGACAATAATAGATGCTGGTGAGAAAGTGGAGAAAGGGCAATGTTTCTATACTGTTGGTAGGAATGTAAATTAGTTCAGCCATTATGGAAAACAGTACGGCAGTTCCTGCAAAAACTAAAAATAGAGCTACCATATGATCTAGCAATCTCATTACTGGGCAGATATTCAAAAGAAAGGACATCAGCATATCAAAGAAATACCTGTATATTCCCATGTTTATTGCAGCACTTTTCTCAATAGCCAAGCTATGGAATCAACCTAAGTGTCTATCAACAGATGAATAGAAGATGAGTAGATAATGTGGTATATATTCAAAATGGAATATTATTCAACTATAAAATGAATGAGATTCTGTCATTTGTAACAAAATGAATAGAACTGGAAGACATTATGTGAAGTGAAATAAGCCAGGAAAAGAAAGACAAATATTGTATGTTCTCACTCATATATGGAGGTTAAAATATGATTTCATGTAGATAGAGAATAGAATGATGGTTACCAGAGGCTCAGAAGGGTAGTGGGAGGGGAGAATAAAGACGGGTTGGTTAATGGGTACAAAAATATAGTTAGATAGTAGGAATAAGATCTAGTGTTTGGTACAAAAATAGAGTAACTATAGTTTTTTTTTATTTTTGCGTTCATGTGATTTTCTTTTTTTTTATTATACTTTAAGTTTTAGGGTACATGTGCACAACGTGCAGGTTTGTTACGTATGTATACATGTGCCATGTTCGTGTGCTGCACCCAGGAACTCTTCATTTAACATTAGGTGTATCTTCAAATGCTATCCCTCCCCCCTCCCCCCACCCCACAACAGGCCCCAGTGTGTGATGTTCCCCTTTCTGTGCCCATGTGTTCTCATTGTTCAATTCCCACCTATGAGTGAGAACATGTGGTGTTTGGTTTTGTGTCCTTGCGATAGTTTGCTGAGAATGATGGTTTCCAGCTTCATCCATGTCCCTACAAAGGACATGAACTCATCATTTTTTATGGCTGCATAGTATTCCATGGTGTATATGTGCCACATTTTCTTAATCCAGTCTATCATTGTTGGACATTTGGGTTGGATCCAAGTCTTTGCTATGGTGAATAGTGCAGCAATAAACATATGTGTGCATGTGTCTTTATAGCAGCATGATTTATAATCCTTTGGGTGTATACCCAGTAATGGGATTGCTGGGCCAAATGGTATTTCTACTTCTAGATCCCTGAGGAATCACCACACTGACTTCCACAATGGTTGAACTAGTTTACAGTCCCACCAACAGTGTAAAAGTGTTCCTATTTCTCCACATCCTCTCCAGCACCTGTTGTTTCCTGACTTTCTAATGATCGCCATTCTAACTGGTGTGAGGTGGTATTTCATTGTGGTTTTGATTTGCATTTCTCTGATGGCCAGTGATGATGAGCATTTTTTCACGTGTCTTTTGGCTGCATAAATGTCTTCTTTTGAGAAGTGTCTGTTCATATCCTTTGCCCACTTTTTGATGGGGTTGTTTGTTTCTTTCTTGTAAATTTGTTTGAGTTCATTGTAGATTCTGGATATTAGCCCTTTGTCAGATGAGTAGACTGCAAAAATTTTCTCCCATTCTGTAGGTTGCCTGTTCACTCTGATGGTAGTTTCTTTTGCTGTGCAGAAGCTCTTTAGTTTAATTAGATCCCATTTGTCAATTTTGGCTTTTGTTGCCATTGCTTTTGGTGTTTTAGACATGAAGTCCTTGCCCATGCCTATGTCCTGAATGGTATTGCCTAGGTTTTCTTCTAGGGTTTTTATGGTTTTAGGTCTAACATTTAAGTCTTTAATCCATCTTGAATTAATTTTTGTATAAGGTGTAAGGAAGGGATCCAGTTTCAGCTTTCTACTTGTGGCTAGCCAGTTTTCCCAGCACCATTTATTAAATAGGGAATCCTTTCCCCATTTCTTGTTTTTGTCAGGTTTGTCAAAGATCAGATGGTTGTAGATATGCGGTAACTCTAGTTAACAATATATTGTTGTATATTTCAAAATAATCAGAAGAATGGATTTGGAATGTTCCCAATACAAAGAAATGATAAGTATTTGAGATGATGTATAACCCAATTCCTCTGATTTGATCATTACACACTTGTATCAAAATATCACTTATACCCCATAAATATGTACAGCTATTATATACACATACAAATTAAATATGAAAAAGTATACTGGTTAACACATAATAAGCAGTCAATAAATTTTGTCTATTATCGTATAACATCTCCTATCTAATCTCCCCAAAGCAAACAGCTTCTGCATAGTGCCCTCTCTGTTTAGTGTGTGAGCAAGCCTACGTACATTTTACTTTATCCACATGAATGTATTTTGCCTCTCTGTCTTTGGTTTAATAACTGCATGTTTTCAGCATTATAACCAAAAGGAAAGATAGATACGAGAGGAAGAGAGTGTTGAGAGGAATGGCAGAAAGAAGCTGTCTGATGAAGTAGCACAGTGGGGAATAAAGCTTGAAAAGAATAATAGAAAAATGTACATTTAGGAGTCAGACAGATCTTACATCAACTTCCAAATTTAATATTCCTAGCTGTGTGACCCTGTGCAAGTAACTTACTAACTCTGTCTCCACTTTCTCATTTGTAAATTGAGAGTACTAACAGTACCAAACTTACAGGGTTGTTGTAAGGTAATCCATACAAAAATACTTAGAATGATAAAATATGAGCTCTATGGGGGTAGGGACTTTTCTCTGTCTTGTTCATTACTCTGTCACTTCCTAGACTAGCATTTCGCCCACAGCAAGCACTCAATAAATATAGATGCCTGAATAACATTCCTGGCCATAGTGGGCACATAGTAAATAATAGCTAATATGATAATTCATCCCCCTATTACCTCTGCACCTGTTGTATTTGTATCAATTCTGCAGAGTGAAATGGAACCCAGAGAATTCACACTATAACATTACAGCCTCAGAGGAAGAGATATTGATCTATATTGTCAAATCAATAAAGAAGCCAATCAATACATAGGAGACCTTTGTATGTCAGCTGTCTGTAAGTCCCTAACTTCATTTTCATTCATCTTCTAACAGTGTTTTCTCTCTTTCACTAGAAAAAGTCAATATTAAAATCAGACCTGAGAAAATGTTTTTTTGGACATTGTGGCAAAATCAAGACAAGATGACTATATTTCTTTGATTCAGAGTACAGAGAGCTATGGAACAGAGTCACAAGACTGGGTTGAAATATTGGTTCTGTTACAAGCTGCTTTTTTAACTTGGCTGATTCATTATCCCTCTTTAGGCCTCAGTTGCCTCATCTCTTTCTCACAGGAGAAAAACACGTCATATCCTCCTTTCAATCAGGTATGTTATATGAAAACAATTTACCCATAAGCTCTCAAAGTCTGAAATTCTCTCTGACCACAACTACCTATCTTTCTAAGCCCCTTAAACCCCCTTTTCCCTTGAATCAGAAAGCATGGTGTAAAATACAGTGCTTCTCAATAGTTTCAGCAACAAAGGAGCATTTTATTTTTCTCTATGTTCTCCCAAGCTGAAAAGAATATCTCCCAGATCAACTGCATTTATGATATAAAATTCGTTTTCCTCATTTCTATTCATCAAAGGCATATATAGCTGCCAATCAGTTTCCCATCAGCATGAGATAGCCAGTATTACCAAAATGAGTTGATATAATTTCAGGCAAAAGCAAAGAAACTTGACATTTTAGTCAGGTTGTGTAATTTATCACGAGTAAATTAATTCTCTCTGTTAGGCTTCTTTCAAATATTGAAAATAACTCATAGATTCTCATTATTACCTTCACAGATGCCCCCCAGGGATAGGGTGTGGGCAGAAAACTCAGGTTAGGAGTCACTCTTGTAATAGAAAGAATACTGGATTCTAATAAATGATTCAGAATCTCAGAGCCTCAGTTTTGACTTTCTGTTGAAAGGAAAGAACAATACCTGACATACTACCTCCTAGCTACCCTTTTTGAGTAAGTTCTATGTGTCAGTCCTTTTGATAACTGCTTTAAATACACGATCTTATTTTAATCTTACAGCCATCTCATGGAGTAGTTGTTATCTCCACTTTACAAATGATGAAACTGAGGTGCAACAGGCTAAGTGACTGTACAAGGTTCTACCACTGGTAAATGTCAGAGCAGGGATAGAAACCCAGGTCTGGTTTAGTCCATGTTAAGAGCATATTCGGCCATGCTCTTAACAGCTCTGTCATACCCTCATATCCTGGATTTTTAACCATTATACAAATGTAAGGGATAGTTGCTATTAGCATTTGTGAAGAAATTCCATTTCTATGACCCCCTCCCTATGTTTCATGTTCATCTCTTTTACTTTTACTTCATTGCTTACAGCTCCAATCTACACTCATTGGCTAGTTCGGAAACAGACTGATAAAAATCCTTCAAAGGCTAACTTTCTACTACTTTTGTTTTGCCACTGACAAATTCTGAGTAATATCCAGGATGGAGAAAGCCCACAATAGGAACAGAGTTGTTCTTATGACCCCTATTTCTGCCTATCAAAACCTAATCCCTCAAGGTCACTCCCTCCATGAAGCTATTAATGGCCTACATCACTTTGTAACTCTCTCTTGAAATTACTGATAACATTCTGCTTTCTTTCATAGTTATTTCTGTAATAGTTTCGACCCCCCATAGAATACTGTAAAGTTTTAGGGGAAACAAATGGTTTTACTCATTAGGTTGGATTACAATATAGCTGAAAAAGACCTCAGACATCATTAAATCCAGGACTTTGGCTCTAAAATGAGAAGTGAATCTCTAGGTCATACAAGTAAGTGGCAAAAATAGGATTAGAAGGCAAGTTTCCTGATTCTAAGACCAGTGGCCTCACTCTTGACTTTGCATCCCATACAATGTCTATTGTGATGCTCCGCACATAGTAGCTATTCAAGAAATATTTGTTAAATAGAATAGAAAGTTGGGGAAAACATTGAAAAGCTGATGCATTTTTTACTTTATTAAATGTGAGAGAACATGCTCCTAGTTAGTGAACATGTTACAGAGAATAGAAGGTAAATGGCTGACTGAAATATTTATTTGGAAGGAAAAGTGTACGTCACTAAATGTTTTTCAGTTTAGGTACAAAATCTGTTTCAGAAAAAATATTTTTTTCTCAATCCCTGCTTTCATCTTAACTGCATGTACTCTATGAAAGCTGCTCATTCATTCTGTTATCACAACACATTTCCTCAAATTCTGAATATCCAACACAGCGTGCTTTTCCCTAAATGTATTTTATTAGCTTTTATCACCATATCATTCTGCTTAAATGATTGTATTAGCACAAGGAAGAATCATACAAGCCTATGACCCACCAAAATTTTGGATTCTAATCTATACCTCTTCCATCTTTCATAAGTCCTTAAATTGCTAGCTTAGAAATATAAGCTGAAAGGCGTAAATAAAAGACAGCATTCTTCATAAAGTGAAAATGGTGATCTATGTCTCTCAAACCTTTACCCTCTCAGTTTTCATGTATAATATTTCACACTTCAAGAATCTACCTTCTACCTCAAACCTCATATATTAACAATTAACTGACATCAGCCTATTCTGCTATTTTTTTCTCCTTTGCTTCTCTGAAGTACAGACTATTTGTTATCATCCAATAGTTTCCATGAAACAAGGAGAATGTCCTTTTGAAAACTAATTAGAGTAGTTATGCTACTGTATCTATACAGTGTAGATAAGCTCATATATGCACACTTTGGAGAGACTGTTATTCCATTTTTTGATGGCAAAATGGCCTTGTTATAGAGAAATATTATTTCAATTTGTAAGATTTTAATTCCAGATTTGCTTACTTTTTATAGTCATTTATCTGGGAGGAAAGCGTTTTCATAGTCTTCAAATGGTCTTCAAGTTTGAGTTTAGGTTAAACCTCAAATATCTCCCAAAAGCAGTCTATTTTCCAAGTGTGGTATTCTTCAACTGGCCTACACACACAGTTTACTGCTATGATGGGAGCCTGCCTATTTATAATGAGTACCTAAGTAAGTTCACATTGGAGTTTCTTTTTCATGGTACTCTATCTCATATGATTCACTAATTATTTTACATGAGTAAACCTGGTCTTCTAAACTACAGAGAAAAATATGTATGGGCAGAAACTTTGTCTTATAACTTTCTTATATCCAATAGTATCTAGCAAAGTGCTGGATGCAGCATAAACCTTCATAAATATGTACAGAATTAAAATTACTGATTTTTTTTCTAACTAGCATGACTTTCAAATACCAAGAAAAAGATCAGATTAACAAACAGGAAATCCAGTCTGTTTGGCAAATTTAGGTATAGAGCAATTAAATACTTAAGATTATCTCAGTATTCATCTCTCTCTCTCTCACACACACACACATACACACACACACACACACACAGACACACACACATGCACACATACCCCTAAATATTCATCAATTTGGGGAAGGGTCTGACAAAAATAAATTATGGAATACTCATGTAATGAAATTACAGGCAGCAATTTGAAGAAATGATTAGATCAATCTATGCTAATATGAAATCTCTAAAACACATCACGAAGAGGAGAAAACACAAAATGTAGAACTTAATATCAAGTTTGCCCCCATTTGTGTAAAAGAAAAAATGTACAGACAACACAGACACATCCTCTAAGCTTGTGTAACTATAGAAATTTGGGGAAAGTTTATACAAAAAATCTGTTAAGAGTGGTTGCCTCTCAAAGCAGGACTGACAGTGTGGGGCAGAAGATGGAATTACTTTTGTTACCTGCAATGTTTATGCTGCTCAAACATTTTACTCACTGTATATATGCATTTGTTTTTGAATTTATAAAGCTGTTTAACTGAAAAAATTAATAAATTAATGTGTCAAATGATGAATGGCATAGCTGATTTGGTAATTTTGTCCACTGATTGACAATCAACATACAGATTGTTCAATAAGACAAAATTACTTCAAATTTCACTTTAGGAATTTCCTATAGGTTGATATCATTAAAAAGGACAATTAGACCACTTCAAAACCCTCTTTAATCAATAACTAGTTTTCCTTGCATACACCTACTCCTATTATGCTGATATGACTTGGAAAAGAATAACAGAAAGACATATTTATTTAAAATATCCAGACTAGGAACTCAGTGGCTCTTTTAGAATAGTGATAATTTCTGAAAAATAAAAAAAGAGTCTAAGGGTTTATCTTTTACTATGAAGAACAACAAAGTCTCAGATATTTGAGAAATGCTGAGAAGCAGACTTAGAAGCTCCAGAGTAAGGTAGCTGCCATTTTTCAGCCAATCAAAGCAGCAGCAGCAGAAAAAGGGATTTTCCCCAGTAAATATTAAAAAATAGGTTAATATAAAACCTTCATGACCAGAGACAAATTTCATATTTCTTACAGGAGGAAGAGGGAAGAATACTTGCCAGAAGGAAAAGTAAATCTCTCAAAGCAAACATGTAAACCGTGACTTGGGGGAGCACTTGGCCTAATTTGTGAATGCCTTGTCAATGGTTCACAAAGAGCATGTTAAGGATACATGCAGAACTCTAAATTTACTGGGACCAACTAGCCTCAATAAGTATATTATCTGTATGAACTGAGATACTCACATCTGAGCAGTAGCATAGGACCTTCAGTTTTTCTGTGTAGCAATGAAGCCTGGCTTTTCTTAATCATCTAATCTTCGTTGCCCAGGCCCCATGTGACAAGTCTTCCTAGAAAGCTAGTTGGGGTTAATGGCACAAACTGGAATGTAAGAATTGAGCCAAGCTACACAGCCCACATGCAGATCTTGTTTTGTTAAGAAATAATTATTAAGTGCTTATTGTACGAGATATTGTGAGGAAAGGAAAACCATGAAATAAGTAGAAGACATGGGCTTTGGTTTCGAAAAACTTACGAAACAGTTGGCAGGACAAGACTTGTGCACATGAAAAAACTAGAGAACAATAAATACCATTATGTAATCAAGTTCTGGGTTATAAAGAACATTATGAACGTTATAGTTCAAATCATTGATGGATTTCAACAAACTGAGCCAGCTTCTCATAAATGAAGGCATAGAAAAATATCTTGAAAGCAAGCAATGAGGCAATAAATGTTTAATATATTTTCTTCAAACAAGTTAACCAATTCCCAGAAAGTCAAGTCTAGTTTCAAGTAATGAATTATTACTTTTGCCTTTTTCTGAAACAGCCTGAAAAATATAGCAGGTACAGGGTTTTTTTGTTGTTGTTGATTGTTTGTTTGTTTGTTTGTTTGTTTTTGAGACAGGTCTCGCTCTGTCGCCCATGCTGGAGTGCAGTAGCACAATCTCGGCTCACTGCAACCTCCGCCTCCCAGATTCAAGTGATTCTCCTGCCTCAGCCTCCTGAGCAGCTGGGACTACAGGCACGTGCCACCACGTCCAGCTAATTTTTTGTGTTTTTAGTAGAGACGGGGTTTCACCATGTTGGCCAGGCTGGTCTTGATCTCCTGACCTCGTGATCCAGCTGCCTCAGCCTCCCAAAGTGCTGGGATTACAGGTATGAGCCACCATGCCCAGCTCAGATTGTTGTTCTTTAGGACACCTGGCAAAAGTCTGACTGGCCTAGGGACTCTGACTCTGTCAAGATGGAGTACTTTTATAGGGCAGAGCAATTAGGCAAGAGAAAGAAATAAAGAGCATCCAAATAGGAAGAGAGGAAGTTGAACTCTCCCTGTTTGCAGGTGGTATGATTTTATATCTAGAAAACCTTATACACTTAGCCCAAAAGCTCCTTAGGCTGATAACTTCAGTGAAGTCTCGGGGTAAAAAATCACTAGAATTCTTTTTTTTTTTTTTTTTTTTTGAGATGGAGTCTCGCTGTCACCCAGGCTGGAGTGCAGTGGCGCCATCTAGGCTCGCTGCAAGCTCCGTCTACCGGGTTCACGCCATTCTCCTGCCTCAGCCTCCCAAGTAGCTGGGACTACAGGTGCCCACCACTGCGCCCGGCTAATTTTTTGTATTTTTAGTAGAGACAGGGTTTCACCGTGTTAGCCAGGATGGTCTCGATCTCCTGACCTCGTGATCCACCTGCCTTGGCCTCCCAAAGTGCTGGCATTACAGGCATAAGCCACCATGCCTGGCCTAGAATTCTTATACTCCAACAACAACCAAGCCAAAAGCCAAATCAGGAATACAATCTCATTGACAATTGCCGCAAAAGAATAAAATACCTAGGGATACAGCTATCCAGGGAGGTGTAAGATCTCTATAATGAGAACTGCAAAATACTACTCAAACAAATCAGGGATGACACAAAAAAAAATGGAAAACATTCCATGTTCACGGATAGGAAGAATCAATATCATTAAAATGGCCATACTGCCCAAAGCAATCTACAGAGTCAATGCTATTTCTATCAAACTACCAATGATATTCTTCACAGAATTAGAAAAAAAAAACTATTTTAAAACTCATACGAAACCAAAAAAGGGCCCGAATAGCCAAGGAAATCCTAAACAAAAAGAACAAAGCTGGAGACATCACACTACTTGACTTCAAACTATACTACAGGACTACAGTAACCAAAACAGCATGGTACTAGTACAAAACAAGACACATAGACCAGTGAAACAGAATAGAGGCCACACACCTACAGCCATCTGCTCTTTCTTTCTTTCTTTTTTTTTTTTTTTTGACAGTCTTGCTCTTGTTGCCCAGTCTAAAGTGCAGTGGTGTGATCTCGGTTAACTGAAACCTCTGCCTCCCGGGTTCAAGCAATTCTCATACCTCAGCCTCCCAAGTAGCTGGGATTACAGGTGTGTGCTACTATGCCCGGCTAATTTTTCTATTTTTAGTAGAGATGGGGTTTCACCAGGATGGCCAGGCTGGTCTTGAACTCCTGGCCTCAAGTGATCTGCCCACCTCAGCCTCCCAATGTGCTGGGATTATAGGAGTGAGCCACTGCGCCCAGACCAGCCATCTGTTCTTTAACAAAGCTGACAAAAGCAAGCAATGGGGAAAGGACTCCCTACTCATTTATTGTTGACAAATGGTGCTGGGATAACCGGCAAGCCATATGCAGAATATTAAAACTGGACCCCTTCCTTATACTATATACAAAAATCAACTCAAGATGGGTTAAAGACTTAAATAGAAAACCTAAAACTATGAAAACCATGGAAGACAACTTAGGCAATACCATTCTGGACACAGAAACGAGCAAAGATTTCATGACAAAGATGCCAAAAGTAATTGCACCAAAAGAAAAAATTGACAAATGAGATCTAATTAAACTAAAGAGCTTCTTCACAGTGAAAGAAACTATCAACAGAGTAAACAGACAACCTAAGGAATGGGAGAAAATTTTTGCAAACTGTGTATCAAAGAAAAGGCTAATATCCAGCATCTATAAGGAACTTAAACAAATCTGCAAGAAAAAAACAAGCAACCCCATTAAAAAGTGGGCAAAGGACATGGACAGACACTTCTCCAAAGACATACACGCAGCCAACAACTGTATGAAAAAAAAGCTCAGTATCACTGATCATTAGAGAAATGCAGGTCAAAACCACAATGTGATTTCATCTCATACCAGTTAGAATGTCTACTATTAAAAAGTCAAAAAATAACAGATGCTGGCAAGATTATGAAGAAAAAGGAATGCTTATACACCATTGGTGGGAATGTAAATTAGTTTAGCTGTTGTGGAAAACAGTGTGACACTTACTCAAAGACCTAAAAACAGAACTACCATTCATCGCAGCAATCCCATTACTGGGTATATACCCAAAGGAATATAAATTGTTCTATCATAAAGACACATGCAAACATATGTTAATTGCAGCACTATTTGCAATAGCACAGAAATGGAATAAACCTAAATGCCCATCAATGGTAGAAGGGATAAAGCAAATGTGGTACATATATATCATGGAATACTATGCAGCCATATTATGGTACGTATATATCATGGAATACTATGCAGCCATAAAAAAGAATGAAATCATGCTTTACAGGAACATGGATGGAGCTGGAGGCCATTATCCTTAGCAAACTAATGCAGGAACTGAAAACCAAATACCACATGTTCTCACTTATAAGTGGGAGCTAAATAATGAGAACACATGGACATGTGGAGGGGAACAACAGACGCTGGGGCCTACCAGAGGGTGGAGGTTGGGAGCATGGAAAGGATCAGGAAAAATGATGAATGGATATTAGGCTTAATACCTGGGTGAAGAAATAATCCGTACAACAAACCCCATGACACAAGTTTACCTATTAACAAAACTGCACATGTACCCCTGAACTTAAACATTAAAAAGTTTTAGGAACCCACATTTAAGCTGATTAAAAGACTTTTTTTTTTTTTTTTGAGATAGGGTCTCACTCTGTCGCCTAGGCTGGAGTGCAGTGGTGCAATCTTGGCTCACTGCAACCTCCGCCTCCTGGGTTCAAGCAATTCTCCTGCCTTGGTCTCTAAAGTAGCTGGGATTACAGGCATGCACCACCATGCCTGGCTAATTTTTATATTTTTAGTAGAGATGGGGTTTCACCACGTTGGCCAGGCTGGTCCCAAACTCCTGGACTCAAGTGATCTGCCCACCTCGGCCTCCCAAAGTGCTGGGATTACAGTCGTGAGCCACTGTGCCTAACCTAAAAGACCTTTTTAATAGTTGGTTAAAAAGGACAGGTTGTAGCTTAAGAGGTAATAAGTCTTCTGTTGTTAGAGGCATTCAAGTATGAACTTAAAAACCTGTGAAAATGATGCTATGGAGAGAATTCCAGCTCAGGAGGCATGAAGAGAAATGAATTTATGTGAAGCTTCAAGATTAAGGGGTCATCCTAAATTCAGTACCAATCTATTATACCTTCCTCAACTACTTCCATTCCCTGAACGGGATATCATCTCAGATATCAAGGACCATAAGGATTTTAAATATCCTAGTCTAGACTAGTCTACTTGAATCTTCATCACTGGTTTATTGCACCAAAAATTATAATGGCATATTTGAAGGATCTTTCCATGCAAAGCATTAAAACAAATGGTGTTTGTGTTCATCTCTCAGTTTACTATAAAAGTAACTTAAAATCTCATTCTCTGAACAATCTGTCCTCATTGAAATAAGAAAAATAATAAATAATATTGATCTATCATCATTAGTATAAAAATATTCTAAACATATCTGGTTGGCTGGCTGTTTACATACCTACCTACTGATCTATCTGAAAGAATGAACTGAAAAATATATACCAAATATGAAGTTTGGCTGACTCTGAGTGGTAGGTCTATAGATGGTAATTTTTTGTTCCTTACTTTTGTCTTCTAATTTTTTCAAAATAGGGATAACTGGCTAGCCTTATGCAGTGGATTGAAACTGGACCCATTCCTTTTACGATATATAAAAATCAACTCGAGATGGATTAAATATTTAAATGTAACATCATAAAACTATAAAAACTATAGAAGAAAACCTAGGAAATACCATTCTGGACATCAGCCCTTGCAAAGATTTCATGATGAAGACATCAAAAGCAATTGCAATGAAGATAAAATTTGACAAATGGGACTTAACTAAACTAAAGAACTTCTTCACAGCAAAAGAAACTGTCAATACAATAAAGAGACAACCTACATAATGGGAGGAAGTATTTGCAAACTGTGCATCTGACAAAGGTCTAATGTCCAGAATCTATAAAGAACTTGAATAAATTAACAAAAAACAAGCCCATTAAAAAGTGGGCAAAAGACATGAACAGACATTTTTCAAAAGAAGACATACATGCAGCCAACAAACATAAAATATGATCAATATCACTAATCATTAGATAAATGTACATCAAAACCACAATAAGATAACATCTCACACCAGTCAGAATGACTATTATTAAAAAGTCAAAAAACAACAGGTGCTTGCAAGGCTGCAGTGAAGAGGGAACACTTATACTCTGCTGGTGGGAATGTAAATCCCATGTGGAAAGCCATGTTCAGCCATGTGGAAAGCAGTTTGGTGATTTCTCAAATAACTTAAAAGAGAACCACCATTTGACCCAGCAATCCCATTATTGGGTATATACCTAAAGAAATATAAATCATTCTGCCATAAAGACACATGCATGTATATGTTCATTGCAGCACTGTTCACAAGAGCAAAGACATGGAATCAACCTAAATACCTATCAATGGTAGACTAGGTAAAGAAAATGTGTTACATATACACCATAGAATACTACACACCCATGAAAAAAGACTTATATCATGTCATTTGCAGGAACATGGATGGGGCTGGAGGCCATTATCCTAAGTAAATTAATACAAGAAAATAAAACCAAATACCACATGTTCTCACTTACAAGATGGAGCTAAAAATTTAGTACACATGGGCACAAAAAAGGGAACAATAGACACCAGGGCCTATTTGATGGTGGAGGGTGGGAGGAGGGTTAGGATAGAAAAAGTACTTATTGGGTACTATGCTCATAACCTGGGTGACAAAATAATCTGTACACCAAACCCCCATGATATGCAATTTGCCTATGTAACAAATTTGCATGTGCACCCCTGAACCTAAAAGTCTAAAAAATAAGATAAAATAAATATTTATCTCTTGCAAAATAACAAGAGTTCCCCAGCTTATCTGCTATAGAAGTCAGGCTGGCAATATAATTAAATGAATGGGCCAAGGTGTAAGACAATAGGGAAGAGTAGTGACTTGCATAACCTGGAAAATATATTCCCTTTTGAAAAGGCATGGTTGCTACTCAGTTCTAGATGTTATTGGTATAAGGGAATTAAAGTGAAGCTAAACAGATTTTTATGTTAGTCTTAGCTGCTTAAATGATGGCAACTAGTGAAAATTTTAAAACAGAATAGATATATGGACCTGTATATGGTCAGTTTACCACTTTTGAAATGAATATTCTGCTTGCTCTAACAGGAGAGTGGTCATGCCCCACACATTCTTCCCTGGCTTGTTCCAGCAATAAATCCAGGTTTTCAGACTCTCCATGGAAGTAGATTTGGCACAGATAGAGCATCTCAACTTTTATAGCCCTTACCAGCAACTCACTCCTAAATCAAATAGCTCTAGAAGTTGTTGGGTCTGTGCAGTCCTGAGTCTCCTAAACTATAGAAAACAAAAAGATGACTTTTGAAATTACAAACATTCAGCAGCTATCTCCCCAGGTTCAAAATGAGCAGTCTGATCAAGAATACAGTCATATGTCTCAGACCCTCCACTTTGGTTACGGCAGAATAAATGTGAGATAAAATCTAGCCCCCAGCTTCTCTGCAAGGAAAGGAAAAGCTGGAACACACATCTAACACCCCAACCTCTCCAGCTGTATCCCAAAGGACTGGCTTCAATCTCACCTTACTCAAGGCAATAACATGACTTGACACTGTCTAATTTGGGGGAATCCAATAAGAAGAATAACAGCAGGTTGGACAAGCACAAGGAATTTAGAGGCACTAAGAATCTCTGGGTGGGCTGATTGGTGAGAAATATCTCCTCCATGAGACCAGTCTAATAAGACTGAGAGAGGAGAATTTTTATCTAATTCACAGAAAGTATCAGAGAGTCAAGTAAAATGAAGAAATAGAGAAATGTTTTTCAAATTAATGAACAAGATATATCTCCAAAAGTAGACCTTAATGAAATGGAGATATGTGATTTACCTGACAGGAAAATCAAAAGGATCATCATAAAGATGCTCACTGAATTAAGGAGAGCAATGCATGATCAAATTGAGAACTTTAACAAAGAGACAGAAAATATTAAAAAGTATCAAACATGAATAATTGAGCGAAAGAATATATTAACTAAATGAAACAATCCAACAAGAGGTTCAACATCAGACTTGATCAAGCAGAGGAAGACAGGAAGACAGGTCACTGGTAAATATCCAATCTGAGAAGCAAAAAGGGAAAAGAATAAAAAAGATTAAAGACAGCCCAAGGGATTTATGGGACACCATCATACAGAATATGATACACATTTTCAGTGTACCCGAAGGAGGAGAGAGAGAAAGGAACAGAAAAATACATTCAAAGAAATCATGGCAGAAAACTTCCCAAGTGTGAGGAAGAAAATAGAAATTCAGATTCAGTAAGCTTAACAGTCATCTATAATAGGATGAATTCAAAGAAACTCACACCAAAACACTTAATAATTAAACTGTCGAAGGTTAAAGACAAAGGTAGAATATTGAAAGCTGCAAAGAAAAAGTGAATTGTTATATACAGAGAAACTTCTCTAAGATTACCAGCAGATTTTTTCAACAGAACCCCTGCAGGCCAGAGGGAATAGAATGATATATTCATAAAGCTGAAAGAAAAAATATGCCAACTAACAATACTATACCCAGTGTCTTAATCTATTTAGTGTTGCTATAACCTGAGACTGGGTAATTTATGAAGAAAGTAAGTTTATTTGGTTCACAATTTTGGTGCTTAGAAAGTCCAGAATTGGGTTGTTGAATTTGGTAAGGGCCTCAGGCTGCTTCCACTTATGGCAGAAAGCAGAAATAAAATAGACACATGCAAAGAGATCATATGGCAAGATAGGATGCAAGAGAGAGAAACCAAGGAAGCCAGATTTTTTTTTAATAACCTTCTCTCTTAGGAACTAATCTACTCCTATGAGAGTGAGAACTTCCTGCCAGAGAAGGACATTAATTTATTTAAGAGGGATGTGTCCCCACGACCCAAAAACCTCCCACTGGGCCTTATTTCTCAACACCAACACATTAGGGATCAAATTTCAACACAAGTTTCAGAGGAGACAAACCCAAACCATAGCACCCTGCAATCTTGTCCTTCAAAAATGAAGGGGAGATAAAAAAAAACTTTCTCAGACAATCAAAAGCTAAGATAATTTTTCACCACTAGACCACCTCATAAGAAATACTAAAAGAATTCCTTCAAGCCAATGGAAAATGTTGCTAAGTAGCAACATGAAAATATATGAAAAAATAAAACTGACTGGTAAAAGTAAATACATAGTCAAATTAAGAACATTCTTATACTGAAATGATGGTGTGAAAATCAATTATATCTAGTATGAAAGTTAAAAGATAAAACTATTATAAACAACCATAGATACAATCATTTGTTAAGGGATATAAACTATAAAAGATACAAAATGTGTCATGAAAAACAAAGTGTGGGAAGGCATAAAACGTAGAGTGTGTGCAAGTGTTCAAAGTTAAGTTGTCACCAGCTTAAAATATTCTGTTATTAGTATAACATGTTTTAAGATTATTTATATAAGCCCCATGTTAGCCATAATGAAAAATTCTTAGTAGATACACAAAATGCAAAAAGAAATGATTCAAGGTAAACCATTAAAGAAAATCATTAAACCACAAAGGAAGATATCAAGAGAGGAAAAAAAGAACAAAGGATCTGCAAATTAACAAGAAAACAATTAACAAATGCCAATAGGTAAGTAAATAGTAATAGGTAATTATTGATAGGTAAGGACTTAAGTTTAAATGAATTAAATTCTCCAATCAAAAGACACTATGTGACTGAATGGATATAAAAAACAAGAACTAACTACATGCTGCCTACAAGACACTCACTTTATCTCTAAAGACACATATAGACTCAAAGTGAAGGTACTGAAAAGATATTCCATAGAAATAAAAAGCAAAGGGGAGCAGGGTAACTATATTTATATTAGATAATGTGGATGTTAAGTCAAAATCTGTAAAAAGAGATAAAGAAGGTCATTAAATAATAATAAAGGGGTAAATTCATCAAGAAGTCATAACAATTGCAAGTATATATATGTCCAACATCAGGGCAACTAATCAAGCAAATATAGATCTAAATGGAGAGATAAATTACAATTCAATAATAGCAGAAGACTTAAGCACCCCAGTTTCAATTTTGGACAGATCATCTAGACAGATAATCAATAAGAAAACATTGGATTTGAACTAGACTTTAGACAAAAACACCTAATAGACATTTACAGACTAGTTCACCCAACAGGAACAAAATACACGTTCCTCTCAAGTACACATGAAGCATTCCAGGACAGATAATCTGTTAGGCCATAAAACAAATTTTAACAAATTTAAGAAGACTGAAATCATATTGAGTATCTTTTCCGACTACAATGGCATAAAACTAGAAATCAATAAAAGGATGAATCTTAGAAAATGCACACATATGTGGAAATTAGACAACATACTTCTGAACAACCAATGGGTTGAAGAAGAAATAAAAATAAAAATAAAAAATATCTTGAGATAAAGAAAATGAAAACAACACAGCAAGCTTTATGGAATGCAGCAAAAGCAGTTTTAAGAGGGAAGTTCAAAGTGACAAAAACCTGACTTAAAAAAATAAAAATTTTAAATAAACAACCTATGAAATTAGAAAAAATCATACACTAAGCCCAAACTTAGCAGAAAGAAGAAAATAATAAAGATCAGAGAAGGAAAAAAAAATAAGAAACTAGAAAAAGAGACCAACAATACTAAAAGTTGTGTTTTTGAAAAGATAAACAAAACTGACATAACTTTAGCTAGACTAACAAAGAAAAAAGAGAAGACACAGGCCGGGCACACTGACTCATGCCCGTAATCCCTGTACTTTAGGAGGCTGAGGTGGGCAGATCACTTGAGGTTAGGAGTTCGAGACCAGCCTGGACAATATTATAAAACCCCATCTCACTAAAAATACAAAAATTAGCCAGGCGTGATGGCAGGCGCCTGTAATCCCAGTTACTTAGGAAGCTGAGGCAGGCGGATTGCTTGAACCCAGGAGGTGGAGGTTGCAGTGAGCTGAGACTGTGCCATTGCACTCCAGCCTGGGCAACAAGAGTGAAACTCTGTTTCAAAAAAAAAAAAAAAAGAAATTAGCCAGGTCTGGTGGTGTGCACCTGTAGTCCCAGCTACTCAAGAGGCTGAAGCACGAGAATCGCTTGAACCCAGGAGGCAGAGACTGCAATGAGTCAAGATCATGCCACTGCACTCCAGCCTGGGTGACAGAACAATACTGTCTCAAAAAAGAATTAAAAAAGAGAAAATACAAACAAAATCCTAAATAAAAGAGGAGACATTACAATTGATACCACAAAATAAAAAGGAAGATAATAAACTACTATGACAAACTATACATCAACAAATTAGATAACCTAAAAAGACTGGATGATTTCCTAGAATCATGTACCCTGCTAAGACCATATCAAGAAGAAACAGAATATCTAAAAAGATCATTACTGAGTATGGATATTGAATCACTAATAAAAAATCTCCCATTAAAGAAAAGCCAAGAGTCTGTTGGTTTTGCTGCTGAATTCTACCAAATATTTAGAGAACTAATACCAATCTTTCTCAAACTCTCCCCCAAAAAAATTTAAGAGGAGGGAATACTCCCAAAGTTATTTTATAAGAACACCATCACCCTGATTTCAAAGCCAGACAAGGACACAAGAAAACAAAACTACAGGCCAATATTCCTAATGAACATAGAAGCAAATAGCCTGAACAATGTAGTAGCAAATTGAACTGAACAGCACATTGAAAAGACCACTCACCATGATCAAGCAGGATCTATCCTAAGAATGCAAGGATACATCAACATATGTAAATCAATAAATGTGATATACTATATTAACAAAATGAAGGACAAAAACCACATGATCATCTCAATAGATGCAGAAAAAGCCTGCAATAAAACTCAACATCTGTTCATAATAAAAACCCTCAGAAAAATTGGTATAGAAGGAATGTACCTCAACACAATAAAGGCCATATATGTCAAGCCTATAGCTAACATCATACTCAACAAGAAAGGTTAAAATCTTTTCTTTGATGAGCAGGAACAAGACAAGGATGTACACTCTTGCCTTTTATATTCTACATAGTACTGGAAGTCCTAGCTAAAGCAATTAGGCAAGAAAAAGAAATAAAATGCATCCATATAGGTAAGGAAAAAGTGAAACTGTCTCTGTTTGCTGATGACATGATGTTATACGTAGAAAAACCCTAAAGATTCCACAAAAAACTATTAGAATCAATAAAGAAATTCAGTAAAGTTGCACATAACCAAATCAACATACAAAATAAGTAGCATTTCTGTACATTAACAATGAGCTATCTGATTTTTTTTAAAACGTCATTTACAAGAACATCAAAAAAGTAATTAGGAGTAAATTTATCCAAGGAGGTGAAGTATCTGTACACTGAAAATTGTAAAACATTGATTAAAAAATTGAGGGAGACACAAATAAATGGAAAAATATACCCTGTACAGATTGAAGGAATATTATTAAAACACCTGTAATACCCAAAGTGATCTAAAGATTCAGTGTAATCCCTATCAAATTTCTAACATCATTTTTTCACAAAAATAGAAAAAACAATACTAAAATTCATATGGAACCAGAAAAAAACCCCAAAGAGCCAAAGCAATCTCTAGCATAAAGAAAAAATCTGGAGGCATCATGCTGCCTGATTTCAAAATATACTATAAAGCTATTGTAATCAAAACAGCATTGTACTGGCATAAAAAGAGATACACTGACCAATGGAAAAGGACAGAAAGCACAGAAATAAAATCAAGTATTTATAGTGAATTAATTTTTGATATAGGTACCAAGAACATACAATGGGGAAGAATAGTCTCTTCAATAAATTGTGTTGGGAAAACTGAATAGCCACATGTAGAAGAACGAAATTGGACCCCTATCTTCCATCATAAACAAAAATCAAATCAAAATGGATAAAAGACTTAAACGTAAGACCTGTAACTGTAAAGCCGCTATAAGAAAACACAGGGAAAAGCTCCAATGATTTCTTGAATAGAACTACAAAAGCATAGGCAACAAGAGCAAAAATATATTAGATTGCATCAAACTAAAAAGAATTTGCACAGCAAAAGAAACAGAGTGAAGTGATAACCCATGGATTGGGAGAAAATATTTGCAAACAATACATCTGATAAGGGGCTAATATCAAAAACATGTAAGGAACCCAAATAACTCAATAGCAAGGAAACAAATCACCAGGTTTAAAAAATTGGGCAAAGGATCTAAATATATATTTCTTAAAAGAAGAGATATGAATGGCCAAGAGATATATAAAAATATGCTCAAAATTTCTAATTATCAGAGAAATAAAAATTAAATTCATAATGAGGTATCACTTCAAAACTGTTAGAATGGCTATTATCAAAAAGATGAATGCTAACAAGTGTTGGCAAAGATATGGAGAAAAAAGAACCCTTTTATACTGTTGGTAGGAATGTAAATTATTACAGCCATTTTGGAAAGTAGCATAGAGGTTCCTCAAAAAACTAAACTAGAATTACCATATGATACAACAATCTCACTTCTGGGCATACCTCCAAAAAAAATTGTAATCAGTATGTCAAAGCGATATCTGCATTCCCTTGTTCATTGCTGCATTATTTATAATAGCAATGATATGGAAGCAACCTAAGTGTTCATCAATGAATGAATGAAGAATATATATATATATATATAATATATATACACACATATATATAAACACACGTATATAACATTTATACACACATATACATAATGCAATACTATACAGCCTTAAAAAATGAGGATATTCTGTCATTTGTGACAACATAGATTAATCTGGAGGGTATTATTCTAAGTGAAATAAGCCAGACACAAAAAGACAAATACTGCATGCCCTCACTCATATGTGAAATCTAAAAAAGCTAATCTCATAGAAACAGAGAATAGAAAGGTGGTTACCAGAGGGTAAAGGAGAGGGGAGGAAAAGGGATAAGACAAAGGGAGATGTTGCTCAAAGGGTACAAAGTTTCTGTTAGACTGGAAAAATAAGTTTTATTGATCTATTGCACTGCATAACCACAGTTAATAATAATGTATATTTCAAAGTTACTAAAACAATAGATTGTTAACATTCTCACCACAAAAACATAAAATGGATATGTTAACTTGATAGACTCTTTCTACAATATACACATAGATCAAAATATCACATTATTCCCTACAAATATATACAATAAAAATAAGTAAATCACACTGATCATTAACTGAACAGAATATTTAGATTTATTTTTGTTTTTCTTTTTTACTGATAGCCTGCCTGTTTTTTAAATACATTTTCTGGAATGTTGAGATTAGAAGGCATAAGCGATATTTTAGTGAAATAACAGACCTGCTTAGTCAGAATATTTTCTCTCACTGATAACACTGTAGGGTCCTTTATTGTTGAGGATAGAACCTGTAGTCTTTGTGGGGCGGGTGTGGAGTTTATAAAACTTCCTACCCCCTCAGGCTGTGAAGGAATAAAAATAGCTAGCCTTCTAGGTAGTATATAATAGTGAAATTGTAAAATATATCTTAAAATTTTATTATCTACCTTATTTGAGAGAATTATATAATTCAATCAATCTCCTGCATGATAAAAGTAGTCCTTTCCCTTTTAAATTAAATGGAACTTTGAACAGTAGCTGTGGGTTTTATCACACTGAATTGTAAAGTAAAATGCATCCATCCACCTTCACATTTTCAAGGATTACAGTGAAGATTGGCAAATGATGAAAATCCTACAGCAGGAACACTATTCTGTTTCACGTGTGCTAAAGGAAAGAAGACAAGTATATGTGTTAATTATAAGTTGAAAAGCTTTAAGGACATTCTGAAGATCAATGAGAATCTTGCCTAATTGTTTTTGAACTGATGATTATGTGTCTGGTGATAAAGGAATTCAGCAAATGACATAATTGTTTAGCAGTCAGTAATTACATACTCAGTAAAGGCCTGAAATGTTCAAAGTGCAAAAGAGTGGATGGGTATCATACAAAAGAGCGTCCCATGTAGAGGATGACAGATCCTATTCCAGAATATTTAGTTTGCTACATTCAAGTAGCTCAAAAGCCAATACAGGTTTCTACACATAAGGAAAGATCTTTCAGCAACCTTAAACAATCACATAACCCATTTATTCTGCTTCTACATAGACTTGAAATTAAGTCCTTTTCAAGAAGTAAAAATCTTTATGAAAGTTAGTACCCCAATTCCCCTGGAGGTTTATCCCATCCTCATGTCTTCCCTTGAGAACTAAGGAATGGTTTGAAACAGAGTTTAGTGGCTTAACACAATACAAGTCTATTATCTCAGTTTCCAGGACTCTTTCAGTTGTTTCTAGAAATCTCAGAGCTAAATGTGTGTTGCCTGTCTCTAACTACGACATACAGTTTAGACATTTATTTTACCCAAACTTGACCTTATCTTATTTCTCCTATTCTTATTATTTCTTCCTGATTTCATCTCTTAGTTTTTGTATTGTGGATTATATACATAGCTTTGCAATCTGCTTCAACTCCTTTTTGGAATAACATGAATATAAATATTATATCAATAAATATTGAATGAATGCACCAAACTAATTCTCCGTCAGAAAACACTTCCAGGCCTATTCACTTTAAAGTCAAGTTCGCACTTGTCTCTAGGACCATTTTATTCATGCAAATGACTCAAAATATGTCAGTAAAGCTGGATTTTTGGAGTAATTTCCCCCTTATATCAGCATCTTTTGTTTAGCTTGAAAATAAAATGGAGATTAAATCTGTTCTGAATTTGCTCAATTCTATTTATTTTTGTAAATTGCTCAACTATTGACTGAATGCAACCACCCTCCTGCCTCCTGCCACCTTCAAACAATTCTCATGTCATCAGAGGCCACATTCTCTCTTGATTAATTTTCTAATTCGTACCTACCTCCTAAGAGAAAGGGAAGAGCTTAGTCTTTAGAAGGCTATTCCACTGCTTCTTTATAAAAACCTTACATGGAACTGCTATAGATAATCATTAAATAGCCCATCTCATTTATTTCATCCTGATGAGTTGGCTTCAAACACTTTAATATTTTCCCATTGGTCCTGTTCCCTCTTTCATCACATTCCAAATCTGCTCTACAGGGAAATACTTTGGAAACGGCTTTTAAATCTTTTATATCACTGGTGAGTCATTTGGCAAAATATTATAATAACATGTCATTAATTGGATCTTGGTGGCTCTCAAACATGCCAGTCAAGCTCCTACCCCTGGGCTTTCACATTTGCTATTCACTTTCTCTGCCTATAACACTATTCCTCAAAATATCTGTATGGCTTACTTTTCTTCCCACAGGTCTCTACTTTTATATCATCTTATCAAAAAGCCTCTCCTGACCACCCTATCTAAATTATCAGCCCCCTTCCCCACCCTATGCCACTTCCCATTCTCTTCCAGGCTTTAATTTTTTTCCAGAGCACCTATTACTATCTTGAGTTATTATTTATTTATATATTTAGTAGTGAATCAACTGTCTCACTCTCTAGAACGTACACTCTATGAGGACAGGACTTTGCCTTTTTTTCACCATCTAGAACAGTGACGGGCACACAGTAAGACTCAATAAATATTTGTTGTAATAAAGGATGGATGAAGAGTAGGCATGAAACAATGAATAAAATCAATCCAATTGACATAGGCCTAGAGCCTGAAAGAAATCAGGTATAAGCCCATTTTTTTGAGTTTACTGCTTCACTCTCTGGTCTCATATAGTATTCCCATTAGCCATGGGTAGGTATTGCTTCACTTGAGTAAAAATTTTAGACACTGAAGCAGACAGACAAAATTACTTATCCCAAGTTGCTAAGGTGATAAGTAATAGTTAAGTATAGTAATAGCACACAACCATGTGCTCGGTGATGTACAAAGGACTATAAAACATACAAAGAGGTAGGCTTAAAATGTAGTGCTTAAAATCATGGACTTTAGGAGTCAGAGAGACCTGGGTTCTAATGTCAGCTCTGTCACATTCTTGCTATGTGATCGTGGACAATTTCTAAGTTTCAGTTACCTCATACATAAAATAAAAACAATACTACCTTTTTCAGATTTACAGTAAAGACTCAATGCAATAATCCACAGAGAAAGAGTGAGTAAATTTAACATAGTATTGGTG
Source organism: Pan paniscus (assembly GCF_029289425.2). Classification (NCBI taxonomy): domain Eukaryota; kingdom Metazoa; phylum Chordata; class Mammalia; order Primates; family Hominidae; genus Pan; species Pan paniscus. The sequence goes on along the minus strand of NC_073272.2, from coordinate 104,882,813 downwards.
AACGATAACCAATGGTAATTAAAACTACTACTATTACTAAATGTATTATTATTATTATTAAATTACAGTTAATTTCTGAGACAACTAGAGACCAAAACAATAAAGTATGGGACCAAGAACCAGAATGTATCCTATAGACTCTCCATAATCTACTGCCACCATTTGCAAGTGTAATTTTCCATTTTTAGACATATGAACATGGTGTAGCAGAAAAAGCAGTCTTTAGAGCTAGGAAACTTGGATTTGAGTGCCAGCTCTAATACTGTTTTCATGGGTGACTTTGAGCAATTCATAACCATGCTGAGATACATTTTCCTCATATATAAAATGGAAATAATATTTAAATCAAAGGGTTATAACAATTAAATGAGGTACCACATTATGAAAATTCCCAGCACAACATAGTACCTTTACAAAGTAGTAATTCAATAAATATAAGCTGAATTAAAATCTGATTTATTTGCTGTCTCCAGTATAGCCTGTCCTTTCCCATACCATTCCCCACCCAGGAATGCATATATGTCAATTCTCCTCTACATCTACTTAAATTCTATCCAGCCTTTAAAGGGCAGTTCAAGTTGCAATGCCTTATAGTAAATGCTCTGGTGCTTGGTCAAGGGTAGGTTCTTTAGGGCCAATGCACCTATCCCACAACTGTTGAGAATATCAAGTTACCAATCCTTGAAGCTAGAGCCACAACAATGGGAATTGTCCTTGGCTATAAGGAGCTGTATGCCCAAAGGTAACACCTTAGCAGGGAGTGGCGTATGGCCAAAGACTGCCTGATGAAGGAATTCAAAAGCCTAGCCCCCTTGTTTCAATTTGGGATAATCATCCAGAGGCCCATCCTAACTCCAGATCTCCCTGTAAGATCTGCTGAGGCTGTAGGCAACTACATTATCGGTCAGCTTCTACTTCTGCTCAATTTTGTCTTTCACTTTTCTTACTTCCTTACAGAGCCAAAGTCTCATACTTACTCCATTTACTCCCTTAGAATGCGACACACCATAGTTATTCGATGAAGATTCTGGATTGATGCTATTGGTTTGCTAACCACTAACCATAGCATTAAAAAGCAACCCATTTTCTTTTTCTTTTTTTTTTTTTGTTTGTTGTTGTTGTGTTTTTTTTTTTTTTGAGACAGGGTCTCACTCTATTGCCCAGGCTGGAGTGCAGTGGTGTGAACACAGCTCACTGCAGCCTCGACCTCCCAGCTCAAGCAGTCCTTCCACCTCATCGTCTTGAGTAGCTGTGACTACAGGCATGTGGGAAAATGCCCAGCTAATTTTTGTATTTTTTGTAGAGATAAGGTTTTACTATGTTCACCATGCTGGTCTTGAACTCCTGAGCTCAAGTGACCTGCCTGCCTCGGCCTTCCAGAGTGCTGGGATTACAGGCGTGAGCCACTGTGCCCAGTTAGCAGCTCATTTTCAAGAAAAAAAAAAAAAGACTGAACTTTTTAACAGTGCAATTTTGTTTCCTCCTAGATATCCAGTCATAGCATACTGACATAAAATTTATGAGACAGTAAAAGAAAAACGTGTAGAAAAAAAAACATATAAGGTGAAATTAGAAAATAAATCTGGAGAACAGCAGAGGTATCTTTCTAAAGCCTGCAAATTTGCATTGGCTCAATCTATGGATACCAACAACAATTACCACTTGCCTAAACTTCTGTACTGCACTTTCTTCAACTATTCTCCATTCTCCATTGTGGTCCTAGGCAGCAGCAGGCAGCAAACTTTTTTTTTTTTTTTTTTTTTTTTTCAGAAATAGGATATTGCTCTGTCATCCAGGTGCTGGAGTGCAGTGGTGCAATCATAGCTCACTGCAGCCTCAAACTCTTGGGCTCAAGCAATCCTATCACCTCAGCCTCCTCTAGCTCCTCATGCCTTGGCCTCCCAAATTGCTGGAATTACAGGCATGAGCCACCACACCTAGCCCAAACATTTTAATATTGTGAATGTGTGAGTATATGTATACCTTGTGTGTGTATATGTGTATATATACTTTTAGAAACTAGAGAAGATATCTTGGATTCATGAAAGCGAAAATGTCTGTGAATGAATTTGAAATATGGTTTATCAAAAAAAGCAAAAACAATGCAGCTGTTATATCCATATCTTCTTTTAGCCTGTCCTGATTTTTTTTTAGCAAACTACCAGAGTTAGTACAAATAAATGCTTTAATTTATTCATTTATGAACAATTTGCATAAATTATAAGAGCAACAACCATTCCCTTTATTGATTTAAATATAAAGATATCCCATGTCTATACCAAATATTTTAAGAAATAACAATTACTGAAATTAAGACTAAAAATTTGTGTTCAATAATATGAAAAAGTGTAATTTTTGTCACCATAAGCATTCTACTGAAAATAATTTAATATAAAACTATTATGATAGTGATAATTATAATACTTTTAGATAACAATTATTGAATATTTACTATTTTCAAGACACTTAAGTACATTACATTCTGACAACAATGATAACTACCCTCTACGAATACTTTCTGCCAGGTATTCTTCTAAGTACGATAAATGTATTATCTCATCTAATCTTCACCATCATCTTGTGAGGGTGGTATGAGATGATTTCCTTTTTATAAGAAGAGAAAGAAAGACTCAGTTAAGTTAAGTAACTCTCCTAACGTCTCATAGCTCAAATGGTGAAGTCAGGATTTGAACCCAGGATTTTTTGGCTCTTAAAACTGTGGTTTTAATGTAAATATGGCCACCTAATGATGCAAACAAGCATCAATTTTATAGTCTGCATAGTGTGGCTGAGGGTGACAAAATGTGTATTATTCCCAGCTATTTTTTCTTTCAACAGATATTTATTTAGAGCTTACCGTGAGCCAGATAATAATCCTAGGGCCAAGACATTCTTGATTCTTCCTTCTGTTCCTTCACCCACATCATTCAATCCATTACCAAGGTTTGTTGAGTTTGATATAGCATCATAAATTGGGGAGAGAGGAAACTGCCTTGCACAGGAAAGTCAGAGAAGACTTCTTTGAGGATGGGCACTAATGCTTACCACAATTTCAACTCCTGAACTTAATATGTCTTTTTGGCATTGTCCTCTGACATTTACCTGGCTGTCATTCACATAGGTCACTGTTTCAGTTTGCACTGGACTCAACAAATCCAAATGGTCTCAGCAGGTAATGCCCTTCTAAGTAAGAGGAGTGAGCCAGGCTTGTGGCACATCCTGTAAAATAAATATCACCAGTGCTGATGTTTTGCTCACCTTTTACAAAGAACATTATCCATTTAGGTTGAGTCTATCAAAAACAGAAAACAGAAAAGAAGCTTCCTGCCTTATGAGATATTTTGTTGAACAATTCAGGTATTATGATATATCCAAAGAGACTGATATTAGAGCCCATTATGTGCAATATGAACTATCTATGACTGATGATATTGCTGTATGTTCTGGATGTTGGAAAGAGAATCAATAAACATGAAGTGCAAAAATATATTCTCAATTGAAAAAATCTCCCATTAAGAAAAACTGAACTAACTTTTGGATAAAGTAAAATATTTCAATGTAAATCTATCACCCTACCCATAACTTCATGGAAACTCCAGCTGAGTTCAGCCCCCAAGAAACAAACAAACCACACACACACACACACACACACATACACACACACCCCACAGCAGTCAAGGCATCATAAGTCATTTTAAGATTTTTACATTTTTTATTACCTTGAAATGTATCAGAATCCCTATTTGTAAAATCGTATTTAACCTTGATGAAACCATAGAGTATTTCCCAATATAAAGCAGGTATTTTACGGTGGTGGGGGGTACCTTTTAGGCTATAAACAATCAATACTAGTATTAGTCCAAACTTCTTAGATTGTATAGCCTATTTTGTTGTGCTGCATTCTATGTTTATTACAAATATGCACTCTAATTCTTACCCGCGACCCTGTAAGAAAAAAATAGATTATTCATCTATTTATCAAATATTTACCAGCAGCCTATGTGTGTGGTGCTATAAAATGGTAGTAATTATAAAAGACTGCCTTCCACTTATAGGAATTTGTAATAGAATCAAGGAAATACCACAAGTATGAAAGTCTCAACAGTATAAGAGGAAATGTAGTATGATATTTTGATTCATACAGATTACATTTATTGAGTACCTACTATGTGCCAGAGCTGACAGTTTGAATGCAATGGTGAGCAAGATAAAGATGATCCATGGCCTCATGGTTCATATAGTCTAGTTAGAAAGGAAATCAGTTAAACAAGAAATTGCAATATAATGTGGTGAGTGCTATGGTAAAGGAAAGGTACTCTGCTACGGCGCACCCAAACTGAAACTTAGAGCCTTAAGGTATGTTTCCTAGAAGGAAGAGTATTGCAGGCAGTGTAGGCTTCACTCCATAGCATGTGTGAAGATCCAGAGAAGTGAGAGGCAATTAAAATCGGCAAGCAAAAGCATGCAATAGTGAGACAGATGCATTCAAGGAATTGAAATCCAGTACAGCTAAAGCAAAGGACGCAAATTAAAAAGTAGGAAGAGATGAGGCTGGAGAAGTGGGCATGGGTACCACATATCTTGTATTAACATGTTGACATTCTAGGCTTTAATCTGAGGGCTATGGAAAACCACCAAAGGATTTTACAAGGAGCAGTACCAGATTTAAAAGCGGCCGGTAGGTAAAAAATGGATTGCATGGTGGAACAAGGAGACACAGGGTGATCTGTGTAGCAGTTCAGTGGAAGAATTAAAGTGGACATATACAGGATAAATTGGGGAGCTAAAGATGACAGGGCTTTGTGATTAACTCAATATTGATATAGGGAACAGAAAGGAATGACTTCAAGGCCTCCAGCTTGAGCAATTGGGTAGAGGGTAATGTCATTTACTGAAATGGAGAGCATAGGAGGGGGAATAGTCCACAGATGATGACAGCTTGAACAAGACATAATATGCTGATAAGTAGCATCCACATATGGAAGCACAGAAAAGCAAAGGATCCCTTCTGACATTGAGGTATGGTAATAGAGTCAGCACTTGAGCTGGGTGGGATTTTAGGAGAATAGGTAGGGTAATGAACAACTGCAAGGCACATTTAAGGAATGGAAAATGATCATGACTGTTTAGAATATAGGTTTTATTTCTTTTTTTGTATTATACTTTAAGCTTTAGGGTACATGTGCACAATGTGCAGGTTTGTTACATATGTACACATGTGCCGTGTTGGTGTGCTGCACCCATCAACTCGTCATTTAACATTAGCTATATCTCCTAATGCTATCCTTCCCCTCTCCCCCCACCCCACAACAGGCCCTGGTGTGTGATGTTCCCCTTCCTGTGTCCATGTGTTCTCACTGTTCAATTCCCACCTATGAGTGAGAACATGCAGTGTTTGGTTTTTTGTCCTTGGGATAGTTTGCTGAGAATGATGGTTTCCAGCTTCATCCATGTCCCTACAAAGGACATGAACTCATCATTTTTTATGGCTGCATAGTATTCCATGGTGTATATGTGCCACATTTTCTTAATCCAGTCTATCATTGTTGGACATTTGGGTTGGTTCCAAGTCTTTGCTATTGTGAATACTGCCGCAATAAACATACATGTGCATGTGTCTTTATAGCAGCATGATTTATAATCCTTTGGGTATATACCCAGTAATGGGGTGGCTGGGTCAAATGGTATTTTTAGGTATTGATGGGACATACCTCAAAATAATAAGAGCTATCTATGACAAACCCACAGCCAATATCATACTGAATGGGCAAAAACTGAAAGCATTCCCTTTGAAAACTGGCACAAGACAGGGATGCCCTCTCCTCACCACTCCTATTCAACATAGTGTTGGAAGTTCTGGCCAGGGCAATTAGGCAGGAGAAGGAAATAAAGAGTTTCAATTAGGAAAAGAGGAAGTCAAATTGTCCCTGTTTGCAGATGACATGATTGTATATCTAGAAAACCCCATCGCCTCAGCCCAAAATCTCCTTAAGCTGATAGGCAACTTCAGTAAAGTCTCAGGATACAAAATCAATGTGCAAAAATCACAAGCATTCTTATACACCAATAACAGACAAACAGAGAGCCAAATCATGAGTGAACTCCCATTCACAATTGCTTCAAAGAGAATAAAATACCTAGGAATCCAGCTTACAAGGGATGTGAAGGACCTCTTCAAGGAGATCCACAAACCACTGCTCAATGAAATAAAAGAGGATACAAACAAATGGAAGAACATTCCATGCACATGGATAGGAAGAAGCAATATCGTGAAAATGGCCATACTGCCCAAGGTAATTTATAGATTCAATGCTATCCCCATCAAGCTTCCAATGACTCTCTTCACAGAATTGGAAAAAAACTACTTTAAAGTTCATATGGAACCAAAAAAGAGCCCGTGTTGCCAAGTCAATTCTAAGCCAAAAGAACAAAGCTGGAGGCATCACACTACCTGACTTCAAACTATACTACAAGCCTACAGTAACCAAAACAGCATGGTACTGGTACCAAAACAGATATATAGACCAATGGAACAGAACAGAGCCCTCAGAAATAATGCCGCATATCTACAACTATCTGATCTTTGACAAACCTGACAAAAACAAGAAATGGGGAAAGGATTCCCTATTTAATAAATGGTGCTTGAAAACTGGCTAGCCACATGTAGAAAGCTGAAACTGGATCCCTTCCTTACACCTTATACAAAAATTAATTCAAGATGCATTAAAGACTTAAATGTTAGACCTAAAACCATAAAAACCCTAGAAGAAAACCTAGGCAATACCATTCAGGACATAGGCATGGGCAAGGACTTCATGACAAAAACACCAAAAGCAATGGCAACAGAAGCCAAAATTGACAAATGGGATCTAATTAAACTAAAGAGCTTCTGCACAGCAAAAGAAACTACCATCAGAGTGAACAGGCAACTTACAGAATGGGAGAAAATTTTTGCAATCTACTCATCTGACAAAGGGCTAATATCCAGAATCTACAATGAACTCAAACAAATTTACAAGAAAGAAACAAACAACCCCATCAACAAGTGGGCAAAGGATATGAACAGACACTTCTCAAAAGAAGACATTTATGCAGCCAAAAGACACATGAAAAAATGCTCATCACCACTGGCCATCAGAGAAATGCAAATCAAAACCACAATGAAATACCACCTCACACCAGTTAGAATGGCGATCATTAAAAAGTCAGGAAACAACAGGTGCTGGAGAGGATGTGGAGAAATAGGAACACTTTTACACTGTTGGTGGGACTGTAAACTAGTTCAACCATTGTGGAAGTCAGTGTGGTGATTCCTCAGGGATCTAGAACTAGGTTTTCTTTTAAGATATGCTGATAGTAGAGACGCAAATGCATACTGGGATTTAAGTACAGAGGGCTTTGAAATTTATGGTAAAGACTTGAAGCTAATATTAACATTTGTAATGCAGCATTCCCAGTATAAGTATGGCCTTAGGTAAGTCATTTAATCTTTCTTTTTTAAATTTTCTCATTTATGAAATGAGTAGCTTTCAGATTTTGGATTTCATGGATTTGTAAAATTTAAAAAGTTCGGGGTGGCAGCTAGGTGCCATGGCTCACGCCTGTAATCCCAGTACTTTGTAAGGCTGAGGCAGGCAGATCGCTTGAGGTCAGGATTTTGAGACCAGCTTGGGCAACATGGCAAAACCCTGTCTCTAGAAAAAAAAAATTTTTTTTTAAATTAGCTGGATGTGGTGGCATGAGCCTGTAGTCCAAGTGACTTGGGAGGCTGAGGAAGAAGGTTGCAGTGAGCTGAGTTCATGCCACTGCACTCCAGCCTGGACAACACAGCCAGACCCTGTCTCAGAAAAAATAAAAAATAAAAATAAAAAGTGGGGGATGGGGGACATGAAGCAACAAATGGTTGCCAACTTCATTTTGCCAAGTATGGACATTAAAAACAATAAACAAATAAATTATTATCTATTAATGCTGTCACTATATAAAATAAAAGATATTTCAAAACAAAGTTCAAGATTTTTTTTATTATTATTATACTTTAAGTTCTGGGGTACAAGTGCAGAATGTGCAGGTTTGTTACATAGGTATACATGCGCCATGGTGGTTTGCTGCACCCATCAACCCGTCATCTACATTACATATTTCTCTTAATGCTATCCCTCCCCTAGCCCCCCACCCACTGACAGGCCCCAGTGTGTGATGTTCCCCTCCCTGTGTCCATGTGTTCTCATTTTTCAACTCCCACTTAAGAGTGAGAACATGTGGTGTTTGGTTTTCTGTTCTTGTGTTAGTTTGCTGAGAATGATGGTTTCCAGCTTCATCCATGTCCCTGCGAAGGACATGAACTCATCCTTTTATACACCATTGCATGGTGTATATGTGCCACATTTTCTTTATCCAGTTTATCATTATGGGCATTTGGGTTGGTTCCGAGTCTTTGCTATTGTGAATAGTGTCACAATAAATATATGTGTGCATGTGTCTTTATAGTAGAATGATTTATATTCCTTTGGGTATATACCCAGTAATGAGATTGCTGGGTCAAATCGTATTTCTGGTTCTAGGTCCTTGAGGAATTGCCACACTGTCTTCCACAATGTTCGAAGTAATTTACACTCCCGACAGTGTAAAAGTGTTCCTGTTTCTCCACATCCTCTCTAGCATGTGTTGTTTCCTGACTTTTTAATGATGACCATTCTAACTGGTGTGGGATGGTATCTCATTTTGGTTTTGATTTGCATTTCTCTAATGACCAGTGATGATGAGCTTTTTTCATATGTTTGTTGGCTGCATAAATGTCTTCTTTTGAGAAGTGCCTGTTCATATCCTTCAGCAACTTTTTGATGGGGTTGGTTTTTTTCTTTTAAATTTGTTTAAGTTCTTTGTAGATTCTGGATATTAGCCCTTTGTCAGATGGATAGATTGCAAAACATGTTCTCCCATTCTGTAGTTTGCCTGTTCACTCTGAGGATAGTTTCTTTTCCTCTGCAGAAGTTCTTTAGTTTAATTAGGTCCCATTTGTCAATTTTGGCTTTTGTTGCCATTGCTTTTGGTGTTTTAGTCATGAGACAGAGTTTTGCTCTTGTTGCCCAGGCTGGAGTGCAAGGGCATGATCTTGGATCACTGCAACCTCTGCCTCCTGGGTTCAGGCGATTCTCCTGCCTCAGCCTCCCCAGTTAGCTGGGATTATAGGCGTGCACCACCATGCCCGGCTAATTTTGTAATTTTAGTGAAGACGGGGTTTCTCTATGTTGGTCAGGCTGGTCTTGAACTTCCAACCTCAGATGATCCACCCGCCTCGACCTCCCAAAGTGCTGGGATTACAGGCGTGAGCCACCATGCCCAACCTCAAGATACTTTTAAATAATTTTTTTTAATTATACTTTAAGTTTTAGGGTACATGTGCACATTGTGCAGGTTAGTGGAGAAATAGGAACACTTTTACACTGTTGGTGGGACTGTAAACTACTTCAACCATTGTGGAAGTCAGTGTGGCGATTCCTCAGGGATCTAGAACTAGAAATACCATTTGACCCAGCCATCCCATTACTGGGTATATACCCAAATGACTATAAATCATGCTGCTATAAAGACACATGCACACGTATGTTTATTGCGGCATTATTCACAATAGCAAAGACTTGGAACCAACCCAAATGTCCAACAATGATAGACTGGATTAAGAAAATGTGGCACATATACACCATGGAATACTATGCAGCCATAAATAATTTTTAAAATAAGTAAATTTCATTTTATGGAACACTGACTTCATTGTCCTTATTTTTCTCTTTCCACTGAGGACTAGTGCAAACTTCTGGCAGTGGTCCAGAGACCATAGTTTGGCAACTGGTGAATTATACTTCAGGATTCATTCCAACACTGACATTCTAGCATTTCTATGATTCCCAGGAATTTATTCATCAATCATTAGGGAGCCATTGAAGGTTTTGGTGGAGTGAAATGATACTATCAAAGCTACGTTTCAAGAACTCATACGGGAGGTCTTGGAAGAGAAAAAGCAGTCCAATATGTAGCTATCACCAAAGTTGAGGCATAAACTAATAAAGGCATAAACGAAGGCATTGACAATAGAAATTAAAAATTGAAGTATATTGTGTCCAGTGCCACATATTCTGGTAGGGCTGACAGCATGCTTTGTAAGTCAGACCTTGACTGAAATGTTTGGCTTTTTTTAGCCAAAGCCCTGATTTACCTTAGAAAGTTCATTTGTAGTATCCTTTCATCTAAGAGACTTTTCAAAAAGTGGACTCAAAAACAACATTTTTCTCTGGTTCATCATATCTAAACCACAATTTTGAATGTCTCTGGGAGGAAGATAGTTTATTATTCATATTGTGCTGAAGAGACCAATCAAATGTTTGAATGTGATGAATTATGAAGAGGAAGCATATGTTAATGAGTTGCTTAAAATCAGTACTTGGAGAGGTTACAAATGAAAAACAGTCCTCTCATGCCATAAAATGAAAGCCACAGGACTCAAACAGAAAAACAGAGAAAATAGCTCTTTTTAAAATATCTGAGCTATTTCTGCCCCAAACCTTTCAAAAGAAAATTACAAAATAGAATGAGTGGGTCATCATGTGAAATTTGAATGAAGAGCTGCTGTTCTCTAACATTGTTGGGTTAAATTCTCATACCATTATACTTGTGGGAATTACTAGATTCTGAACTATTAGAGAGAAACATGTACACATGTTTAAAACCTCATGATATTCCCCAGAAATTGCCTTTGTTTTATTTTAGCTTGTTCAAGGAAGAAAACTAAAGGACAGCTATAGACCTTACAAGGCCTGTGGACCTAGAAGATGCTGGGATCTTACACATCCAAAAAGGAAATCACAATTTCTAACTGGATTACAATTTAAAACCTTTCCCCTTTAATTTTGATGAGCCTGGTGCAAAGTTTTCAAACCACAGTGCTGTGGACAACTGCATGTCACAAGTCAGTTACACATGGCTAAGATATTGATCACCTCAGTCCTCAAGTGGTCAGAGCCACCACGATTAACTCCAATTTGCTGAATACATATTTAAAATTTTCAATATGTACCATGAGGTGAAAACGTTGGTAGTCTTCCAGAGCACTTGAAACTGGTCCAATTGACCAAAAGAACTGATGTTTATAGTCTTTTTGAATAAACACAGAAATTGACCCTCACAGTCTTAAATCTTGAATCTCACATTTGTCTTATCTGAGTTCCTTCCTCAGGAAACCAATCTTCAGGCCTCCCTGATACTATCAAGGAACTGAAACTTACCAGATCACCACATTCAAACAATAAGACACTAGACCCCTCACCCATCGTGATTGCTTCCTTTCTCCTCTCTAATTCTTGTTCTCTTGCACATAGCTGCACTCCTTCCCTGCTATATAAACCCCCACTTTTAGTTTGTTGGAGACACGGATTTGAGATTTATTTCCTGTCTCCTTTGCTGCAGCACCTGAATAAAGCCTTTCCTCCCTGGCAATACACATTGTCTCAGTGATTGGCTCTCTGTGAAGTGAGCAATGGGAGCTACACTGAACCCCTGGCGTTTCATAACATACTAAGATGGGGCTTGCAGTTTAGTTTATGTTATGCTAGTAAAGACACATGGGAGTCTTTATGAGAATAGTAATAATAATAGTTTACACTTACATGGTATTTACCATATGCCAGACAGTGTTATAAGTAAATTTTTATTTATTTAAACCACCAAGTCCCACAACAGCTCTATGAAATAGTGACTGTTAATGTATTCATTTCTTGAATGGAGGAAAATGGAGAGGTTAAAGTCACTAAGCTATTAATTGGAAGAGCTAGGATTCCAACCCAGGATATCTGGCTCTAGAGTCCTCTCATTTCAACTGCCTTTTATAAAAACATTTAAAGGAAAGGCTCTAGCTAGATACCAGTGACCTAGCACTAGGGGTGTGCAGATAAGTGCTGGTAGCTCAAAGCAAAAAACAGTAAGTTGTTAGTTCAGAGATATATTAAGGCCCAGAACCGGCTATCAAAGACTTGCTGGTTTGTAGTAAGGAAAATAGACAAATAAGATTTAGTTTCAAAAATCAAGACAAAAACCAGAGAACTCTGAAAATCTAAAGGAGAATTTAAGATAAAGACCAAGATTACTGGATGAAATGAGTCAAACTAATGAAGAGCAATAGATACATGAATGGTAGATACTTTTCATGGATATTTTTAAGCCAAAGAATACCTAGAGTAGTGGTCCTCGACTGGGAGCAATTTTGCTCCCCAGAGGACATTTTACATTGTCTGGAGACATTTTTGGTTGCATAGCTTGACGACAAAGGTGTGGAGTATGTGTGCTACTGGCATCCAGTATGTAGAAGGTAGGGATGCTGTTAAATGAGCATCCTACAGTAAGTATCCTACAAGGCACAGGCTAACCTCTTCCCACTCCAACCAAGAACTATCCGGCTCAAAATGTCAAGAGTGCTGCTATTTGAGAAACTGTGGCCTAGAGGTATGAGTCTATGACCAACCGTAACCAGGTAGCCCAGGTAGCCTCTATAGGTGATGTTGGCTGATGATGATGATGATGATGATGATGATGATGATGATGATGATGATGGAGGAAGAGAGGGAAGAGCGGGAGGAGGAATAAATTACAATACCCCAACAAAAAATGAAAGCAGAATCCAGTATTTTTGAGTGTTTACTAGGCACTGTGCAAAGCTCTTTATTACATTACCTTGCTTAATCCTCCAGGCAAAAAATAATCCTCAAGAGTAGGTGCTATTATTAGCTCCACTTTACATATGTGGAAAACTAGGTTCAGAAAGTTAATTACATTGTTCAGGATCACATAACTGTAAGTGATCCAATCAGGCATCACGCCCAATTCTGCCTGACTCCAGAGACCATTATACTCTATAGTATGTGTGCAATTGGCTTAGGGTATACAGTTGGTTCAAGAGTCAGAAGCAAGAAATGGACACAAAGACAAACCCTTTCCAGGTACCTGGAGGTATGGGTGCATGGGGAAGGTGCTATGAAGAAGAGTTTGAGGAATAAAATGACTGATATAAATCAGTGAATTTTCAAAAAGATTGTACATCACTCAACACACAGGTCTGTATGCAGTTTTATGAATGGGAGCATTGGGAATCAGTTTATTTCAAACTCAATTCCACATTCACATTTCTTCTGGACTTGACATCAAGCCTTTTTTCTCACCAAGGACAATCTATGTGTTATATCTGCTAAAAGTGAAGAAGGCTGTTTAAAATTGTCCCTTTCAACAGTTCTACCTGGAGAAAAAAATAGCTACATTTACTATTTTTCTCAATGCTAAATTATTACACAATAAAGTCTTTTTTTAAAAATCTGCTTTTAAACTACAGTAGCACCACCACCCCCTTAATACTTAAGCTGCTTCTGATACTCAGAGGCTAGGCTGCATCTTGGAAATATAATAGCCCCGATCAGTCAAAGCCAGCTCTATCCCAGCTAGCTTGTATACTGATGTTAGTCCTGTCCCCACAAACCTGCATTACAAAGGCCTTACAGCCTTCTTCAAGGCCTTCCAAGTCAGATCCTATGTTGCTGTTGTCACAAAATGAAGCTTCAGTCAGTACAACATCTACTTCCCCATTTGGCAGAAGGCTTTCCAATAACAATGAAAATTAAGGTGATTTATTTTCTGATAGATTCTGGAGCTTACTCATAGGGAGAGCTTTTGTTTCCTCATGAGTTATACTAGTACAGGGAAGTGAGTATCTGAGTATGACAGTAGTTTTCTTTTTTCTTGTTTTTATAACAAAAAAATTACTGCTCATAGAAATCAAAAGTGAAATGCCTGTGTTCATCCACTACATTGTGTGTTCAAAGCTCTCAATAATTTCCAACTCTTTTATTTCATTTTATTTTTCTGGGACACAGAATTGTTGACTCCCGGTTTACGGGAGTTATTAAACTACATTTCCTAATACAATCAGAGTTTATTAGGCTTAAGTGAGAGACAGCCCATTCAAACACCTTGTAGGCTTTACACTCAGTGGTATCCACTTAAGACAATGCTTGTTTTTTTTTTAATTATTTTTACTTTACAGCACTACAGAAGTAAAGGACAGTTTAAGAAAAGCTTAGAGTAGGCTTGAGTGATGTCGCAGATATTAGGTAAACTCCTCGTCCAAATAATATCTTCCTCTCTCAAGCCTGCCATAAAGGAGACAATAGATATGCCCTGAGATTCAAATGCCTTTTTATTATACTGTTCGTATGATTTTCTTGTTGCTCCCTGGAATGGAAATTTAGACAAATAGCTTAAGTCTATTCCTGTGCTTATGCAATGACTGGCATACACCAGTAGTTGATGTCTTTTAATTTGAGACTTAGAAGTGTAGGCAAACAAAATTTCTAACTACCTCCTGAGGACACATTCCGTTGTATATCCCTGGGCATGAAAAGAAGATGGTAACATCTGGAGGAACGAGGAACAACACTTTGTTTGGTGGATGGCCTAAAAAAATGCCACTATCATGCTCAGAGCAAGAAAAGTTTAATTGGGAAATAATGATTTGGTATCCATTTTACATAGGCTATTGAGTCTCTGAAATGAAAAAAAAACTTTCCAGATAATTAGATGAATATTTACTTCTTTTCTTCAAAGTATTAAAGCATCAGAAGGCTGCAAAACACTGTCCTGGGTCTCAGAAGGGCAGGAGGGCTTCATATTAACAAGACCTCATCTATGTTATATAGTAGAAATACATTATAAGTTACACAGATGAAAATCCTGAGCTTAACTATCCGATGGAAAAAATAATAATTATTCACTGCATGAACTAATTTCTCTGGTGATCCCACACAGTGAGCTTCCCTAGTATGCGTATGTGTTTATACTGGGAAATAAAAAGATACGACGTAGATAATTGAGTAGGCATCTGATAAATGATTTTTAAACTAGGGTGATTATGATAAAGGGCATTGACATATCTATTCAAGAATTTATAGATTATTCTCCAGAATTAAATGTAGGTCTCTAGGTAGATTAGTCGTCTAAAAGTATTTTAAAAATGAAACTCGGTTCTCATTTTTATATTTACTAATAGATTGTACCTTATAAATCTTTGGTATATGGAAGAGTAAACAAGATATCCAATTTTGCAATGTTCAATGAAACAAAACAATCAATTTTGCTTCGAGGGGAAAGCCATCTTTGAATGACAGAGAGTTGTACCAAGACATATCTACTTCTACAAATGTTCATAGTCATACTTCATGGCATAATATTTAAGTTCAGTGCCTGTCACAGATAAAATTGTAAGGTACTGTCTTTAAAAGTCTGCCTTGTATTTCCCTCTCATTCAAACCAGAGCTAGTTATGGCATATAACCAGGGCTCTCAGCATATCCTGATTTTTTTCTTCAATTAGACTATTCTGGAGAGCACAGAGAATAACGTATACATGTAAGACGGCAGAAGGATCTGAGTTTCAGATGCTCCCTCTTCTAATCACTTCAATTCTTAAGTAAAGTCAAGTATACTTGTCCTATGAATGAACTATACTGGATTGAATTACCAACATTAGAATTTCAGAGAGGGTGGCATGATCTGTATGAGGGATAGGAATTTTGAATTGCTGTCCAGTCCCAAATAACAATGATATTGAACATTTATGGGGTGTTTATTATATACCAGACATTGTTTTCAGCACTTCATGTGGATTAATTTATTAATCCTCAACACAGACATGAGGTCAACAGCTTATGTACCATCATTATCCCAATTTACAGACAGGAAAGCTGAGTCCCAAAGAGGTTACTTGCCTAAGATCACAGAGCTAGTAACTAGCTAAGCAGAAATTCAAACCCAGGAGTCTGCCTCTAAAGCCCGAATTTAAGTCAGAGTGTACTTTACTCTGTCTTTGTCCTATTATAATTTCTCAATTTAAAAAGGAATACATATTCACTGTAGAAAATTTTGACAATAAAGGCCAGGAGCGGTGGCTCACATGTGTAATCCCAGCACTTTGGGAGGCTGAGGTGGGTAGATCACTTGAGGCCAGGGGTTCAAGACCAGCCTGGCCAACATGGCAAAACCCCGTCTCTACTGAAAATAGAAAAATTAGCCAGGTGTGGTGGCATGCACTTGTAATCCCAGCTATTCAGGAGGCTGAGGCAGGGGAATCACTTGAACCTGGGAGATGGAGATTACAGTGAGCCAAGATCACACCACTGCTCTCCAGCCTGGGAAACAGAGTGAGTGAGACTCCATCTCATGAAAAAAAGAAAGAAAGAAAAAAAAAGAAAACTTTGACAATAACGAAAAGTAAAAAAGAAAGAAAAGCAACTATTCATTAGTATTTATTTGTAGACCCAGCAGCAGAAATAATCACTGTTAAATTTTAAGTACCTATGTATCTTTCCAGGCACACACTATACTTTTTGTAAAAACAAAATCAAACTGTAATATAATTCGCTAAAAGAGCTATGTTCTTTGACCCAATGATTTTATTTGTGGGTCTCTGCATTAAAGAAAAAAATCCAGTTATGGAGAAATAACTATGGGGGTACATGCCACCAAATAGTTATTTACTATGGTTCAAGTTGGAAATAATTTAAATGTCCATCATGGTATATTAAATGGATCATTTTACAGACATTAAAATCATGATTAAGAGAATTTCACAACAGTTTGGAAAAGCTTATGATATAATATTAAGTTTTAAAAAGTACCATACAAAATTGTAAGGACAGTATGATTACAACTATGTAACTTTTATGGATAGAAAAAAAGACTGAAATGAAATACATCAAAATATTAATAAAAGTTTTATAGGAATGGTAGCAGTGGGGTAAATCTTTTTAAACTCATTCTATTTTTACAAATATTTACAATGTAGCTTTCCTAATTGTTTTTCATTTAAAAGACATAAAATAAAGAAATACTGCAAAGAACATATTACCTATATACAAAGTTAGCCTTGCCTTGCTTGATGGAGAGTCAGAATTTCGCTAGCTGTGTCTAATGATTTTCTGAGGACAAATGGGCCTTCCAAGGACTTTGCCTCTTCAACATAGCTACCTGACCAACCTTGTGTAGAATGTTTTCTATGTTCGAGGATTCCTCATTTTTTTTTAACAGAATAGCTATGTTAGATCTATCGCCTGGGTTTCAGAATGCAGCCAATTGCTGTCCTTCCCTGTTTTCCTTTTAAGATAAAACATGATATATGAGACCTTGGAAAGAAATAAATGAGGTCTTCCTTATCCTGGAGTAGGAATTTTCAAAATTCATCCCCCAAAGTCATATAGTATCAGACCAAATTGCCAGGGCCTCCTGACTTACAAGTTAAATTTAATTGCAACATGCTTCTTATTTCTCATTAATCAATAAATGGTCTGCTGTGTCTTAATTGAGATTAAATAAATAATAAACAGGTTTAACCTTGCTACAGAATTGATATTTTCAACATTTTGTCCCAGAAAGTTACATCCTGTCTGTTTTGATTAACAGTTTCGTAAATATAGCCTGTTGTCTGGTTCATTAATGGTTAAATCAGAATTAACTGAGTTTGCTCTGAGGTTCTCTCTTCCCTTCAATCCTACACTGCCCTAGGAAGCTATCTAGCGATCTTCCATTCTTCTCAGCACAAGCCTTTGAGGACAATTGTACTAGATGTGGCCACAAGCTTCAGCAGGATGTTCTTGTTGAAAGTTGAAAAAGAAATTTAAGAGAAAACCACAGTTAATGATGGGGGAAAATCAGGTACTTAAAAACATTTGTAATAGTTCAGTATAGACCTTTCTATGAAATTACTAAATTATGTTCCCTGCCTGTAAGATACAGATAACAATTTTTTCTTTTCTTTTATTATTATTATACTTTAAGTTTTAGGGTACGTGTGCACAACGTGCAGGTTTGTTACATACATATGTATACATGTGCCACGTTGCTGTGCTGTACCCATTAACTCGTCATTTAGCATTAGGTATATCTCCTAATGCTATGCCTCCCCTCTCCCCCCACCCCACAACAGTCCCCGGTGTGTGATGTTCCCCTTCCTGTGTCCATGTGATCTCGTTGTTCAATTCCCACCTATGAGTGAGAACATGCGGTGTTTGGTTTTTTGTCCTTGCGATAGTTTACTGAGAATGATGGTTTCCAGCTTCATCCATGTCCCTGCAAAGGACATGAACTCATCATTTTTTATGGCTGCATAGTATTCCATGGTGTATATGTGCCACATTTTCTTTTTTGACACAGAGTCTCACTTTGTCACCCAGGCTGGAGTGCAGTGGTGAGATCTTTCGGCTCACAGCAAACTCCGCCTCCCAGGTTCATGCCATTCTCCTGGCTCAGCCTCCGGAGTAGCTGGGATTACAGGCTCCCGCCCCCATGCTTGGCTAATTTTTTGTATTTCTAGTAGAGACAGGGTTTCACCGTGTTAGCCAGGATAGTCTCAATCTCCTGACCTCGTGATCCGCCTGCCTCGGCCTCCCAAAGTGCTGGGATTACAGGCATGAGCCACTGCGCCTGGCCATCAATTCTTAATATTTGTCACATGGCTAGCAGTTCTCATAAGGTTGTATAAAAAAGGTGCTTGATTTATACAGAAAGTTAAGTATGAAAGTACTATCTTGTTTACAGGGCAGTTAGAGATTAAAGGTTTTAAATGCCAGTTAAGAGTTAATTCTGGTAACCTTCCAGGTGATTTCTCTTTTTTGCCTTCCTTTTTTTCTCACTGGAAATATCTAGATGGATGAGAGGGTAGGTAAACAATCATGCTTATTTTTAAAAGTTCTATATTATATAGAACTTTCTAAACAATCTTCAGTAAAAAAAAAAGAAAAGAAAAGAAAATACAAACAATAAAAAGTAAATGTGCAAATGTGTAAGAAGGAATTGCAGTAAGTGACATTCATCAAACCAGGGAAATTCTTACAATATATTCTTCATTTAGACTGGCAGAAAGTAAGCAATTGCAAGTATGTATGAACAAGCACTTACAATTTCTGTCAAGGATTAGGTTGTAATCTAAAGGAAACAATACACAAACATCCACAAATGCTTCAGGGAACAAAAAGTCTGTGTTGAAGTGCCTGGTTGTGATGTGTAGATGTGCCCCATGCCTGGTTTCTCTAATTTCAGTCAGTTAAATTACTTCCATAATTAATAAGATATATATAGTTAAATACAATTCATGTATTCATTCAACAATAATTTATTGAATACATACTATATGCCAGGCAGGAACTATTGAGACACTGGGAATGTGTGAGCAAAAACATACACTTACATTCCAGTGAGGGAAGACAGACAATAAACAGTAAGCAAAATTAATAAGCAAATTTCATGAAAAATTAGAAAGTAACAAATGATATGCATCAAAGAAAAGCCTAGATCAGAGTAAGGTGGATTGAGAGTATGGGGAGGTGGGAGTGGAGTGGGGACAAGTTGCATATTAAACAGGCAGGGCAGGATAAACCTCACTGGGAAGATGATATTGGATCAAAGACCTAGAGACGAGGGAGTACAAAGCATGCAGTTATCAGAGTGGAAGAGCATCACAGGCAGAAGAAACTTCCCCAGGATGCTCAGGTGTGTTTAAGGAACATCAAGGTGGCCAATGTGGCTGAAGTGAAGGGAGTGAAGGAGAGAGGAACAGGAGACGAAGTCACAGTGGTATCCAAGTACCAGATATATATGGCCTTGTGGGCCACTAAAGGAGCCTAAGCTTTTATTCTCAGTTTAGCAGGGAGACCAGCCTGGAAATTTTTGCAGTAAATCAGGCAAGTCATGATGATGATGATGGCTCAGACCAGGATGATAACAGAGAGAGTGGTGAGGAGTCCTCAGATTCTGGAAATATTTCAAAGTTAGAGCCAAGATGATTTCCTGATAGATTGGTTGTGCTGTGGGAGAAAAGAAGAATGAGGCAAGGATGACTCCAAGAATTTTGGTGTGAGCAATCAGAAGGATGAAGACCCCATCAACTGAGATTGGGAAGACTGCAGGTTTTATGGAGATACTAGGAATTCAATTTTGGAAATGTTACATTTGAGGTGTTTATTAGACTTCCACTATGTAGATGTGGAGTTACTAGTTGGATAGATACAGATATTTTAATTTGAGAGTCATCAGCATATAGAAGTTACTTAAAGAGTAAATATAGACAGAAAAGAAAGGTAAATCCAAGGATTAAGCCTGGGCACTCCAAAGTGATAATAATGTGCACACCAAGTCAAACTGATTATTAATCACATTTATTACTGCTTTTATATCTCTACAGACAATGCACTCCTTTATTTCCTGTGCCCGGAGTGGACTGCTTCCGTGGCTCCAGCCTTAGTATGCCACTGATTATATGTTGCATAATCTAGTTTAAAATATAATTAAGTAACCTGGTTTTCGTTCTATGTATATTGTCTACCCTGATTACATCTGATCGTCATCTGCCTCAGTTTCTCTTAATTCTAATTAGACGCCTCCCTCACTAAGTTTCCTTTACGCTTTTGAGCAGACAGGTAGTTTCTGAGATGATATATCTGCTCTGTGCTTAGCCTGGTATAAGCATAAGGGCCTCCTAAGGATAACATTAGATTGTGATTAGAAAAATCAGGGGTTTTGATTTTTTAAAATTGATCCTTCATTTTAATGTTTTAGTTTAAAATGTATCTCCCCTTATCCTCCTACCCATATGTTTCATATATCTTCCCAACTTCTCCATCATCTCCCTGTCTTTAGTTTCTTTCCAAATGCTCCATATATTATTAACTATGAGATTCTGAAAATATATCTGCTGAGAGAGTTCCAACAACTAAAATCTGAGATGAGCTATTAATTTGGAGACTTTATTCATACACGATTCCCTATATGTTTTGGGGAAATCCTAGACTTTCCAAAAAGGAACCTACATGGCATATAACAAAGTACAGCATCCAAGAGAAACCATCAAAAACAACACTAGACTCCTGGGTTTGACAGTGATGGGCTAGATACTAGCACAACATCCCAGTTTGGGGCCACATGTCAGTTTGCTGTACTGCTGTTTTGTTTGTATTTATTTATTTATTTGTTTGTTTGTTTGTTTGAGATGGAGTCTTGCTCTGTCACCCAGGCTGATGTGCAGTGGTGCCATATTGGCTCACTGCAACCTCTGCCTCCTGGGTTCAAGTGATTCTCTTGCCTCAGCCTCCCGAGTAGCTGGGATTACAGGCGCACACCACCACATCTTGCTAATTTTTTTTTTGTATTTTTAGAAGACACAGGGTTTCACCACGTTGGCCAGGCTGGTCTCGAACTCCTGACCTCAGGTGATCCATCCACCTCAGCCTCTAAAAGTGCTGAGATTATAGTCATGAGCTATCGCGCCCAGCCTGTGCTGCTGTTTTAAATGAACAGATATTTAAACTGCTTCTGATGGTCAGTTGTAGGAGGAGGTGGTGGCAGCAAAAGATGCTGAAGGAGAAAAAAAAAAAGGATGAAAAAGGTCATCCTTCAAAAGTCTGACTCTTTTCAAATGCAGTATTGCTAGGCCCAGCTGGAGTAGGGTAATTGCAATTTAACTCCCCCTGGCCTCACCATAGAACTAGCCTATATGCAATGCTATGATAATGGAATTGCAAGGACTTTCAAAAATAACAGAGTACAACAGGCTCTGAGGAGGAGAGAATAGTGGAAGAGGGATAGGCAGGAAGTAGGTATAACCTGTGTCTGAGGCTAGATGAAGATTCAGGCTCCAAGAAACAAATATTGCCTTTAGATTCAGCCAGAGGAAATCAAAAGGAATTTAGGAACAGCCTCTATGTTTGTTGCATTATTTTAGGTGCTGTGTCTAATAAAAAAAGTAAGGCATGGTCTTTCCTGCTAAGCTGTTTACAGGCTTACCTCTTCATCAGCAAAGAGTATATGAGTAATTCTAGTTACAATCCTGACAGTAACATCAACTAAGGCAAAGTCCTCTAATATATATCACTGTACTGTAGGAGAGAATGTAGGTAATGAAAACATCAAAACAGGGCTTCTGGGCCTGCCTGTAGCATGGACAGCCCAGCCCTATATTTAATCTTTAAATAGATAACAAAGAAGCAAATAATAGGAAGGCATGATTACTTTCCAAGCATCTTTTCCCAAACATTGTGGTTTCTCTTAAAACCCATGTCTTGCCATTCATAAATCTATCAAATGAGTTTGTTGAAAGTTCTAAATATATCTGAAGCTATTGATACTTTTGGAAATGTACTTCTTACCCTTTAGAGTAACACCTCCATTTATCAAGTTTTTGTGTCTGTGTGTGTGTGTGTGTGTGTGTGAGATGGAGTCTCACTCTCTCTCCCAGTCTGGAGTGCAGTGGCGTGATCTTGGCTCACTGCAAGCTCTGCCTCCTGGGTTCACACCATTCTCCTGCCTTAGCCTCCCGAGTAGCTGGGACTACAGGCGCCCGCCACCACGCCCAGCTAATTTTTTGTATTTTTAGTAGAGACAGGGTTTCACCATGTTAGCCAGGATGGTCTCGATCTCCTGACCTTGTGATCCGCCCGCCTCAGCCTCCCAAAGTGCTGGGATTACAGGCGTGAGCCACTGCACCCAGCCTATCAGTTTTATATTTACTCTTTTCAATCATCACGGGCCCTCCCCCCTTCATTTGTCCCATGGTTTGGAGTTTGAGGGAAATAAGTACCCATTCTCCCTCATTAATCCACAGTATTTGCAATAAAGTCCTTACTTAGGATGTAAACATCAAAATAAAGCAACTTTATTTAATATTTCATAATCTCTATCCACTCTTTAAAGCTCTGATCAAATGTCTTTTCCTCTGTGAATTATTCTCTGGTTACTCCCAAAATGATCTCTCCCTTCTCTCATCACATGAAAAACTAATTGTCTGCTCCACTTTTCTTTTACATTCTTCTTATAGTCTGCCTTGGGTTGTTACTAAATCATTTTACATATACATATTTCATGTTTTCCAGCCAGGTTATAAGCTTTCCGAGGACAAGTCACTCAATTCAAGATACTGCCTAACTATCTATTATATAAAAGGTACTGGCTTAGCACCATTGAAGATACAGCAGAAACATGGTGAACTCGAGAGTATATGTTCATTTTAGAGGATGTTACATTTTTAAAAATAAACACTGCTGTTGAAAGAAACACATATGGCCTGCAGGCTGTCAGTTTGTAATTACTGGTCTAAAATAAGGTATTGGAGGTGGAAATGGAAAAAAGAGAGCTCACAGGAAAGGCAGAATTAGTAGGCTATGAAAGCAGACTCAATATATGTGATAGGAAGGAAAAACGGCATCAGAGATGCCTAGGTTTCTAACATGGAGGACAAGTAATACAGTAGTGACATTTACCAATAAATGATATAAGGAAGAAGGAGCAGGTTTGAAGGTGGAGTTGGCGATTAGGCAGAAGGTATTATGTATCACTTGGATCATGAAGAAGGTATCAACAGAATAGCCATGATGACTTTGCCAGCAGAGCATCTGGAAGTTTGTATTTTGAATTCAGGAGAGAAGCCAGAGGTAGAAATTAGGAGACATAAATGTAGAGATTGTGCTGAATGAGAGATGCTACCCAGGGGGAGTACAGAATAAGAGAAGAAAACATGGACAAAGTCCTGGGAAACACCTACATTTTAGAGGTAAATAAGAGAAAGCAAAGGCTACTTTGCTCCTTTGACTAAGGAGCAGAACGAGGGAAATGCAATGTCTTAAGACACAAAGCAGGAAAAAGTTTTAAGGAATAGCACAAACTTGAGAGCCTATCAAAGTGCTTGGCACATAGTAGGCATACAATAAAGTTTTATTGAATGCATGAGTGATGCTTTGAAGGATTCATAGCATAGAAGGCAAGAACATTAGGCCACATTGAGTCCTTTTCAGAAAAACACAAACATCTTAGCTACCATCAGCAACTGGGCATCTCAATTATAACTCTTCAGTGTGTAAGTGATGCTATCATTTTATAACTTTATCTTATGTATTCTATAAGGTTCAACAAACCTCCTGACTGGATGACAATCATCTTCTTTTGAGCCGAATGGCTCTCTGATCACTTATATTTTTAAAGTAGAAAATGTGTGGCTATTCATTGATACTATAACTCAGTCAGTTTCAGTCAGTCTCAACGTTTATGAAGGGATGCAGAAATTTTCTTTATAACAACCATGAAAGTTTCAAATGAGAAACATTTCATCTTAACCAATAACTGTACTCATTTGGGTATGAATTTTTATTGGCAAACATTTCTCTGTGTTAGAACAAAAAGATGTCTCCAGAGGAAAGCTAAGGACATTAATTTCTCTCACCCATGGTTTTTGTTGGGTAGTGAGACCAGAATTCACAATGTAAAATTTACTCAAGAAAGACAATATTAAAGCTTAGTTTGTGCTTTCTAGGTGGAATCCTCTATTTTCAGCCCTTTCACCACCATCTACCCCTTCTGATCCTAACTGAAAGGTAGTTGCACCAAATCAGCCCTACTTTTATTAAAAATGGATCCAACTATTTGAGGTAGTCGACTGGAAAGATTTTCAGCTAAGTTTTTGTATCCAGTATAAATGGGTTTCATATGTATGTGTCTATGCCTTCACATGCTTGGATACCCCAGACATTAATTTAAAATCTCTGTCCTGGGCCTGAACTATGTCCCAGTTCAATACCATAGCTTTTTTTCTAAGTTTGAAATGAGTAGGCCAAGAGCTAGGAGCTAAAGCAATATTGTGGCTGCTAGGAGAAGAAAAAAGTCATCTGAACCGAGGACTCACCTTTTCCTTTGCATCAGAGAGACCCACTGAGGACTGGGTCTATGTGACACAGCTCTATGCTATATTATGGCACCAGTTAGCACTGAGTTAACTCAATCATCAGTTGGCAGAAAGTACCCTCTTACATACGAATGTATATGTGTTAAGGGAAGGTATCTGGCCCTACCCACTGAACAGCTATGGTGTACCTAATCTGGGTAAGAGTTAAAAGCCAAGATAAAGGACAAGGGCATCAAGGGCCAAATTCATGGCAAAGACATCAATATAAGGTAACCAAAATGAGGGCAGCCACATAGAAGTCCTTGGAATATGGGAGGTAGAGAAAAAAGGGTCTGAGCAGAAGGGAAGCCTGAGCAGTCACAGGTTTAGAAGATTGTACCTTTAGGCTTTACTCTACCAAGCTGTACCAAGTCATATATTTGTCTCAAGAATTCATCTTAGCACATCAAGTTACCTTGCTGAAATATGACAATACTTTCCTTTAAAAAAAAACCTCTATATAAAATATATATTTATTTCTTCCAAATAACTAGTTTTCAAGTTTTGTTGCATGTTTTTTATGTGTGAAGGATGGTATATGTTGTGCACACAAGTACATACAGGATTTCAGTAGTGAGTAAAACACCGAGATTCATCCTAGAAGAGAGAAGACTAAGATGATAATTCGCATACAAAGCTCCCAATTCAATATGTGTGAAAACACAGTTTAGTAAGAGAGAGAGATTTCTCCCAAAAACAGGGTCCAGGAGAGCATTTTTTAAATTTTTATTTTTAATGTTTGTGGGTACATAGTAGGTGTATATATTCATGGGATACATGAGATATTTTGACACAGGTATACAATGCATAATAATCACATCATGGAGCATGGGATATCCATCCTTTCAAGCATTTATCTTTTGTGTTACAATCCAATTATACTCTTAGTTATCTTAAAATGTACAATTAAATTATTATTGACTATAGTCTCCTTGTTGTGTTATCAAATACTAGGCCTTATTCATTCCTTATAACTATATTTTTGTACCCATTAACCATCCCTGCCTCCACACCCCACTACCATTCCAAGCCTCTGGTAACCATCCTTCTACTCTCTATGTCCATGAGTTCAACTGTTTTGACTTTTAGATCCCACAGATAAGTGAGAACATGCAATGCTGTCTTTTTGTGCCTGGCTTATTTTACTGAGTGTCCTCCTGTTCCATCTATGTTGCTGCAAATAATAGGATTTCATTCTTGTTTATGGCTGAATTGTACTCCATTTTGTATATGTACTACATTTTCTTTATCCATTCATCTGTTGATAGATACTGTTTCTAATTCTTAGGTATTGTGAACAGTGCTGCAACAAACACTGGAGTGTAGATATCTCTTTGATATACTGATTTCCTTTCTTTTGGATATATACCAGCAGTGGGATTGCTGGATCATATGGTAGCTCAATTTTTACTTTTTTATAGGAGCTTCCAAATTGGACTCCATAGTGGTTGTACTAATTTACATTCCTACCAACAGTGGACGAGGGTTCCCTTTGCTCTATATTCTTTCCAGCATTTGCTATTGCCTGTCTTTTGGATGAAAGCCATTTGCCATTTTAACTGGGGTGAGAGGATATCTCATTATAGTTTTGAGTTGCATTCCTCTGTTGATCAATGATGTTGAGCACCTTTTCATATGTCTGTTTCCCATTTGTATGTCTTTTTTTGAGAAATGTCTATTCCAATATTTTTGCCCATTTTTTAATCAGATGAGTAGATTTTTTCCTTTAGAGTTGTTTGAACTTGTTATATATTCTGGTTATTAACCCCTTGTCAAATGGCTTGTTTGCAAATATTTCCTCCCATTCTGTGGGTTGTCTCTTCACTTTGTTGGTTGTTTCCTTTGCCATGCAGAAACTTTTTAACTTGATGTGATTCCATTTGTCCATTTTTGCATTGGTTGCCTGTGCTTGTGGGGTATTACTCAGAAAATATTTGCCCAGGCTGATGTCCTGGAGAGTTTTCCCAACGTTTTCTTGTAGTAGTTTACAATTTTGAGGTCTTAGATTTAACCTCTTAATCTATTTTGATTTGATTTTATGTATGGCAAGAGATAGGGGTCTTGTTTCATTCTTCTGCATATGGATATCCAGTTTTCCCAGCACCATTTATTGAAAAGATGGTCTTTCCCCAGTCTATGTTCTTGACAGTTTTATTGAAAATAAGTTCACTGTAGGCGTGTGGAATTGTTTCTGGGTTCTTTATTCTGTTCCATTGGCCTATGTATCTGTTCTTATGCCAGTACCATGCCATTTTGGTTACTATAGCTCTGTAGTATAATTTGAAGTCGGGTAGTGTGAATCCTCCAGTTTTGTTGGTTTTGCTTAAGATAGCTTTGGATATTCTGGGTCTTTTGTGGTTCCATATAAATTTTAGGGTACTTTTTTTCTATTTCTGTGAAGAATATCATTGGTATTTTGATAGGATTACATTGAATCTGTAGATTGCTTTGAGTAGTATGGACATTCTAACAATATTGATTCTTCTAATCCATGAACATGGAATATTTGTCCAATTTTTGGTGTCCTCTTCAATTTCTTTCATCAGCGTTTTGCAGTTTTCATTACGGAGAACTTTTACTTATTTGGTTAATTCCTAGGTATTTGATTTTATTAATGGCTATTGTAAATTGGACTACTACTTTTTAAAATTTATTTTCCAGTTTGTAACCTGTTGACATTAGAAATGCTACTGATTTTTGTGTGTTGATTTTGTATCCCTCAACTTAACTGAATTTGTTTATTAGTTCTAATAGTTTTTGGTGGTGTCTTTAGGTTTTTCCAAATATAAGATTATATCATCTGCAAACAGGGAGAGTTTTACTTCTTCCTTTCCAGTTTGGATGCCCTTTATATGTTTCTCTTGTCTGATTGCTCTAGCTAGGACTTCCAGTACTATGTTGAGTAACAGTGGTGAAAGTTGGCATCCTTCAGAAAAGTATCATTGAGTACAGAACATTTGAGAAGCAAATAAAATAATGAAAGATGAAAAGAAGAGACAACAGCAAGATAGGCAAAAGAACCAGCACAAGTGACAAGTAGACAGGAAGGAGCAATGCATGTTCACAGAATCATCATAGCAATCCAAGTGAATTATAGCAGAAGGTCCCTGTTGGGGACCAGCAACAAATGCAGGTGAACCAAACTGAAGACTTAGCCCAGTGGTTCTGAAATATTTATGAGCATCTGTATTATTTGGGGTGGCAGGGTACTTGTTAAAAAAATTTTTTTGGACCTATTCCCTGAGATTCTGTTTTATAAGTCTGCGATACCTGCATTTGCTTCTGGTCCCCAACAGGAACCTTCTGCTATTATTCATTTGGATTGTTCTGGTGATTCTGTGAATACGCATTGATCCTTCCTGCCTACTTGTTGTCACTTGTGCTGGTTCTTCTGCCTGTCTATCTTGCCATTGTCACTTCTTGAAGAGACAGCGGCAAGAAATTTGGAAGTGTGATAGGTTCCAGCAAGGGAAGCTGATGCAGCTTTTCAGAATGCACACTTAAGGAAACCTTAAGTTAGGAGGTGATATCCTAGTAGAATTCACTATCAGATTTCTATAAATTCCTACTTTGTCCAATGACATTTTGGTAGTATTTTATTTGAAGAAATGCTGTTGAACTATATCTCTTCTAGAATGGAAATATTTTATAAAGACAGTTATGCCTGTTATTCTAATTGGAATTAATTATTTCAATTAAAACAGGAGGAAAACACCAAGCACCAGTGATTTAAAACTTTATATAAACAAGCTGACAAAAATCATTTTTCCCCAGTAGTCAGTATCTGTCTGAAGGTCACAAACAAGTTTTTTTTCCTTTGAGTTTGGATAAATTAGGAGACCACCTGCTGTTCTGTTTACAAAAATTAGCTGTTCATTTCACCATCTGGGAAAGCTTTGGTTACTTTGGTTTAAATGTTCATGGTAACGAAATCTGAAATGTTGCCATACATTCCATTTGAGCAGCATCATCCATTTACCAAATGGAATATGTAAGCTTCCAGCATTAGATAATCATAGTTTAGGAATGTATTTTAATAAGCAAGCATGGAATATAGGTAAACTTTGCCATCAAAAAGGAGCCATGAAGGCCAGGAACCAACTTGGGGAAAAATGTGAAGTGGGGTTTTTTTCTGGCACAAAAATAAAGAGTATTCTAGGCAGCACAAACAGTGTGACAGACCATGCATAAGCCATAAAATGTTCTGTGTGTTGTAAGAAACTGATAGGACATTGGTTTCACTAACAAAATAGGTTGAGGTCACATGCTGTAAAGAGCCTTGAATAATAAACATAATATAAGCTAATACCTACATATCACTTACATTGTACCAGGCACTATTCTAAACACTTTATATACATTAATTTATTTAATTATTACAAAAAGCCTTTGACATAGGTGCTATTATTAGCCCCATTTAACAAGGAGACTGAGCTACTCAGAAGCCACCAAAGGATTTTAGGCGTGATCAGATTTGTATTTGAGAAAGGTATTTCTGGTTGCAATGTGGAAGAATGTTTAGAAAGGGGAGATAGTACAGGGATAGAAGACTAGATAGGAGGCTACTATAATAATTCAGGAAAGATTTAATGAAAACTCAGAATTAGAGCAGTATAAGTGGAAAGTAAGAATATATTCCAGAGAGAGATGTGAGGCAGAGTTGACTACTTAAGGGGCTAATTGGATTTCAGGTTTGTGTGAAGACGTGAAAGAAGGATTATTAATTATAACTTCCAGGTCACACTTGGATGTATAGGTAGATGGTACTGATACCCATCAGGACAGGAAATATAAAAATAATCATATTTTTTAGGTAACATGGTGAATTTTGTTCTGGACACTTTGCATTGAGATTCTAGTAGAATAACAGAGGTAAATATAAAACAGACAGTCGGCTGTACTGATGTAGAACCAGGAGAGATATCTGAGCAGAAGGGAGATTGGGGTATTAACAGCATTTGTAACTTTCATATTTGGCCTACTGGAGTTCCCACCTTCATCACTGCTGTCTGATTTATTAGTAAAAACATGTTGGTATACGAGGAGGGTAGAGCTTTTTGAGATCAGAAAACCACTGCACATAAAAGCAGTTTAAAAATCTACCAAAGCTTAAAGCCAGAATGTCGTGGGTTGACCTGGCTCTAAATGTCACATATCAATCAGAAGGGATCCAACAAGTTCTGTGTGGAGAACTAGGAAGTATGTGAACAAGGTGTGCACATGCTTGCTCAGTATATATCAAACTTTAATGTCCATGTAAATTACCCTGGGAATCTTGTTAAAATGCAGATTCAAATTCAGTCAGTTTAGCTTGAGTCATAAAATTCTGCATTAATTTCAAGCACTCAGGAGATGCCAATGCTGCTGGTTCATGGACCATACATTTGGTAGCAACACTCTGGACAGGTGCTATTCAATAGAAATACAATGTGAGCCACACCTGTAATTTTAAATTTTCTAGTAGTCACATTAAAAAGTAAAAATAAATTGGTAAAACTAATTTAATAATATGTATATAATTAACCCAATATATCCAAATAACATAATTTCATTATGTATAATATTTACAGTATTAGTGAAATATTTTACATTCTTTTTTGGTACTAACTCTTTGAAATACAGTGTCTAGTTTACACTTACAACAACTATCTCAGTTTGGACTAGGCACATTTCAAGTGCTTAAAAGCCGTATATGCAGTACAGTGCAAGCCCAGATAGTTCTGCATTAGATGTCTTGAATCAATGATCACTGTCATCCTCATAAAAATAGACCTTAATTCTTCACAATGCATTTGAAAGTTTTTATCCCACCTGTTCATAGCCAATTGTTCTTAGTTTTCAATATGAAATTAAACAGTTGCTTAGCTCAATGTTTACTTTTAATTTCCATGTAAGCTACCCAATATATGATAAATTCACTTTAGACTAAGACACTTAAGAAACAGAACAGGAAATAGAATAATCACTGGAATAGGAATCTAGAGATACAAATTCAGGCCCAAAAGAGTTCTGCCTCTTTTTATTTGTTATGTGACTTGGGCCACACAAAGTTTCCTCCATAGTAAAATGTAGGGGGTTGGACCAGATAATCTCTAAGATTTCTCCCAATTCTCATGTTCTACTCATTTGTATTTAACACTATGCATCATGAGTACATTCTAATTACAAGTCAACACTTCATGTAACAAATGGGCACATGCCTACACTTCCAGGTCCTGGGTCATCTCAACAATGTATCAGTTCTGTTGATTAATGAACTTTGAATGAGAATCCATAGAAAAATATTTTCTAATGACTGAAACTATATTAAATCAACAAAGAAAAATAAATAGCCTTTGCTATGGCAGCAGTGACCTGCCAGATATAGAGTTGTGATAAACACCAGTCAGCACAGCCATGCATTGCTTAACAATGAGGATACATTCTAAGAAATGTGTCAGAAAATTTTGTCATTGTGTAAACAACATATAGTGTACTTACACAAACCTAGACTGCATAGCCTACTACATAATTAGACTACATGGCATAGCCTATTACTACTCCTAGGCTACAAACCTATACAGCATGTTACTATGTTGAATACTGTGGGAAAATGAAACACAGTGGTAAATATTTGTGTATCTAAACATAGAAGAAGTCCAGTAAAAATATCGTATTATAATCTTATGGGACCACCATCATACACGTAGTCCATCCTTGTCCAAAATGTTGTTATGCAGCACATGACTGTAAATCTATCATAATTAGTGTCTAACCCCTCAGGTGAATTCTGTAGGGTTTTGCTGCAGGTAAATGCAATGCCAAAGCCAAAATGAAGCAAGCAGATAGAAACCAAGAAGGCATAGAAGGTATGACTACTATGACTACATCCATTCTCATGGCAAAACCTTAACAGGTTAAAACCTCTTCTTAATTTCAAGTTGGTAAAATTTTACTTAATACAATCTACTTAATAGAGCTTCAGACAAATATACTGGGATGGGTTAGAGCCATGAGAATAAAGCTACCCTTAACTAAAATGGAATCAGAGCAGTTGAAATCATACAAAGCAAAGCATAATTTTACTTTAAAATGGTAAGGTTCTCCCATGGCTTTCAAAAAAAACTGATAATATTTTTGAAATGTTAATGACTTTCTTGGAGGGTACAAGGCAATGTGAGGACTGTTACAACTTCCTCCTAGGTTCAGAAAAGAATTTGACAAAGGGATCAGATATACTATCTAGATTACACCAAATTCTTTGCCCTGGAAAGTACTCTTGCTTCTTTCATAGTTGTAACATTGATTTCCTTTTTTCATTTTCCTGATTTAAGAACTTTCTACTTCACAACTTATCTCTTACGTCTGCTGGAGGCTGAAAAGACATCATAATGGAAAGAATGCTGAAATCACATGATAGCTTGGGGATCATTGGTAAGTCACTCCCAACAGAAGATTAATTTTTAGAGATATGAAAAACTGAAAACATAGCTGAGAAAGTATGCTCTCCCAAGGTTTGCTGATTTAAATGTGTAATTACTACTTACATAAAAAAGGTAAAATGCCACTGAAGTGTCTATATAGGGAATACATCTTTTCAGTAGCCCCCTACTCTACCTACATGCTGTTTCCAAGGTAATGTTTCTCATCTACTTCTTTAAACTAACCCTTTCTATGACATTCATCTCAATGGGTACAAAGTCCATATCTGAAATGAAGCCTTCCTACCAGCCCCTATGGACTTCCCACTCAGTAAACTCCCATGGTATGAAAGGAGGATGCACACAGATATCTAGAAGGAATCTTATACAAAATCTACATGGATAGTTCCATAGCAGAACTTACTGCTAGAATTTAAATAATCAGTATTGTTGAGGTCAAGTCACATCATCTTGGCTACTTCCTCTAGAAACAACCATGATTCAGCCAAGCACACGAACATAGTGACAGTCTGAATGTAGGAGAATCTATATTGCATAGTATTACAGACATTATAAGACTGAACTTCAAGGAAAATTGATTCTGGGCCAGAATGATCAGACCCTTCTTCTGAAGTTCTCCTGGAGAAAGAAGAATGTTTCTTGGTCATGTATTGTAGCAACTATGAGAATCCAACTCACAGACCTCCAACTACAAGGAATGTAACTGACGAAAGGCTCTAGCTTCTGTGCACTAAAATCCATCACCACACTGGTATTGAGCCCGTGTGTCCCACAGGCTTCCCCCAGCCAATGACTGAGCATGGCAGGGACACAAAGGCAGGTCCATTCTTGGGAAACAGAAAACAATTTGTTGGTTGACTTTGGCTTAAAGATTATCAGCCAAACTGTCCTGTTAAACCTTCTTTAGACTGATGGAAGTCTAGGACAATTCTACCCAACTTGCCTTTCATCTCTCTCACTTGGGGTCAGATTGGCTTTATGTTATGATGACTCTCACAGTCTTTTCTAGATCCTTTTCCATTTTTTCTCACACAGACATTCGCCTATCAAAATCTTAGTAGGCTTTTTTTGGCAAAAATTGACAAGCTAATCCTAAAATCTGTATGAGAAGGCAAATGTTCAAGAACAGCCAGAACAATCTTGGTAAAGAACAAAGAACTTATACTTGCCAAGTTCAAAAAGTACTATAAAGTTACAGTAATTAAGACAGTCTTGTATTGGCATAAGGACAGACGTATAGATCAATGGAATAAAAAAAACCCTACATTTATTATTAATATTTTTTACATAGGTACAAAGGCATTTCAATGGGATAAAAAATAGTTTTTAGATGGTGCTAGAACAATGCAAAAAGATTAATTCTAACTTCTACCTGATACCATACACAAGTCTTTACTCAAAATGGACCAAAGACGTACATGTAAGAGCTAAAACTGTAAAACTCTTAGTAGAAAACATTGGAGCAAATCTTTGTAATATTGGGTTAGACAAAGATTTTGTAGGTAAGACAACAACACGCAAGCAACAAGATAAAAATTAGGTCAATTGGACTTCATAAAAAATTTTCAAAAATTGTTGTGCTTCGAAAGTTACCATTAAAAAAAAAGAAGACAGGCCAAGTACCATGGCTCATGCCTGTAATCTCACCATTTTGGGAGTCAGAGGCAGGAGGATTGCTTGAGGCCAGAAGTTCCAGACTAGCCTGGACAACATAGTGAGACTCTGTCTCTATCAAAAAAAATATTTTAAAAATTAGCCAGATGTGGTGGTGCACACCTGTAGTCCCAGCTATCTGCAGGCTGAGGTGGGAGAATTGTTTGAGCCCAAGAGTTGGAGGCTGCAGTGAGCTATGACTGCACCACTGTACTCCAGCCTGGGCAACAGAGTGAGATCCTGTATCTAAAAAACTAATAAAATAAAACATAAAATAAGGAAAATTAACATGAATCACAGACTGGGAGAAAATATTTCCAAATCATACATTTGGTAAAAAACATTCACCTTAAATATATAAAAAGTCATAACTCAAATAATAAAAAGACAAATAACCTGATTTTAAAAAATGGTCAAAGGACCTGAACAGTCATTTCTTCAGAGAAGACATTCAAATGGCCAATAAGCATATGAAAAGATGCCCAACATCATTTAGTCATGAGGGAAATGCAGATCAAAAGCACAATGAGATACCTCTCCACAATTACTAGAATGGTTATAATTAAAAAGACATAATGACAAATGCTGGTGATGATATGGAGAAACAGGAACCCTCATACATTATTAGTGCAAATGTAAAATGGTGCAGTCACTTTGGAAACAGTCTGACAGTTCCTCAAAAAGTTGAACATAGAGCTGTCATATTACCTAGCATTTCCACATACATATATACATATGTGTATATATATATAAAACCAAGAGAGATAAAATGAAAACATGTTTATTCAAGAACTTATACACGAATGTTCACAGCAATATTATTTATAAGAGCCCTAAAGTGTAAATAATGCAAATGTCCATCAATTGGTGAATGGGAAAATAAAATATAGTATATCTATACTTTGCAATAAAAATGCAATACCGATACATGCTACAGCATAGATGAACCTTGAAAACACTGTACAAAGTAAAAGAAGCCAGGCACAAAAGAACTCATATTGTATGATTCCTTTTATATAAAATTTCCAGAAAAGGCTAATATATAGAGACAGAAAAGAGATTAGTGGTAGCCTGGGGCTGAAAAAATGTGAGTTACTGCAAATGGATATGAGGGATCTTTTGGGGATGAAGGAAATATGCTAAAATTGGGCTGTGGTAATAACAGTTCCATAACTTTGTAAATTTACAAAATTTACAAAAACCCACTGAACTGTACACTTAAAACAAATGTTATGGTATTTGAATCATATAGCAATAAAGCTGTTAAAAACGTGCATCAAACATCCATGTTAGAAGAAATATAGGGATATGAAACTCAGTTAGACTCACATTTTCCCATAATTTACTTATGAGAAAGATTATTTACACAGGTTGATCTATCAGATAAGCTAAACAGCATTTTCACTGGACATCTGAAGTGAAGTGGCCAAGACTAGTAACATTTTAAATATCAGCAAATTTTATTTCTGTCACCTTCACAGACATTTTACGTACCTATGCACACAAACAATAATCTGGTGAAAACAAAATAAAAAAGATGTATTAGGTGTGAATTCTGAAAACCTAGACTCAGGCCCTTTCTTTGTTACTTACTAGCAGTAAAGCTTGGGGCTTTGTGAGCCTTGGTCTTTTCATCTGCAACCAAGAGAACACTAAAACAATGTATGTGAAATTGCTTTTTAAACAGAAATTGCAATATAAAGTAAGGGAATTTTTAAATCAGTGGTGATAGAGAAGATACAACATGCATATATATATATATATAACTATGCTAAACAACAGAAAGTGACTTGTGAGACATGTAGATAGCATGCTACAGGATTTCAGAGGAACGAGAGATTCTTTTTGGTCTGAGTGAACAAAAAGGTTTCATGGGGATGCTGACATTTAAACTGGGCCATGACAGATATTTGCATTTGAGTCAATAGGTTAAGGGAATCCAATCAGAAAAAGCAGGGGAAGGCTGGACCACACATGGAGAATGTGCAGTACATCTATTTACCTGAAGTATGGCTTTCTTGCTTCCTTACCACTTCTGACATCTTAAAGCCTTCCTCCCTCTGTACTCCATTTCTATTCACACACTGCAAATTTCAACTCCTCTGCTGTGCTCTTCTCTGACTCATTACCTTGCCCAGCCCCACCCACACTCCCATTAGATGCTACATGTAATCTGATCTGACCACACTGCTCATACCTCTCATTTGGCATTCTCCTAACTTTGTATCACGTTACAATCTTTGGGTTGTGATTATCTGATACTCCTTAGATTGTAAACTTGAGGCACAGAATTTTGTCCTATTTTTTGTTACAGTTCCTACACACAATACCCTCTAAAAATTATTTTCTGAATCAAAGTGAATTCACTCAATATTTATTGAGGGCTGTGTGTGTGTGTGTGTGTGTGTGTGTGTCTGTGTGTGTGTGTGAGACAGAGTCTCACTCTGTTGCCCAGACTGGAGTGCAGTGGTGCAATCTCAGCTCGCTGCAACCTCCACCTCCTGAGCGCAAGTGATTCTCCTGCCTCAGCCTCCTGAGTAGCTGGGATTACAGGTACCCACCACCACGCCCAGCTAATTTTTGTATTTTTAGTAGAGACAGAGTTTCACCTGGTTGACACCAGGCTGGTCTCAACCTCCTGACTTCAGGTGATCTACCCCTTGGCCTCCCAAAGTGCTGGGATTATAGGCATGAGCCACCGCGCCTGGCTGAGAGCTTATTTTTGACCCAATATAGTGCTATATAGAATATAACACAAGATCTGATTCCTGTCTCTCAAGTTGCTTACAACCTAGCCAGAAGGTCCAAAATTTAATTATATTCCTGTATGGAATATAATGCGCACAGCACTGATGATTGTCTGTCCCCAACTAATATCCAAATTTTATCTGACTTAACCGCTCCTTGCCATTGGTGGAAATGTTATAGGCAGCCAGATGGGGAAGGACGGTGGAGGCACAGTTACACAAATGTGAAAAATAAAGTAACAATGGTAAATTTAAAAAGAAACGAACACTTTGATAACAAAATCTGTTTGGAAATACCAATTATTCATTGATTTAAAAGAAAATCACACACTAAAAGATATATTTTGAATAAAACTTGAGCCACCTCATCTCAATAAACACCACATGAGATTTCTTTAGTTCCTTGAAAAGACACTGGTTAAATTCTTTCAGAAATAAGTATTTGGTTCTAGATCACTTCTTGCCAGTGTATATTATCTGGTCCATCAGTGGTTCTTAATAGGATTTGGGTCACAGACCTCTCTTGATGAATGCTGCCAACTGGCTCCCGGAAAAAATGAACAGTCACAAAAATTTTTGCATAAAATGTTAGAGTTTTGAATATGTCCCTAAAGTTCTTTCATTAATATTATGGTAGGCAGAATTTTAAGATGGCCTCCAATAATCTTGACCACTGTTGTACATACCTTGTATAATCCCTTCTGTGAATCTGATAGGTTCTCACTCCTGTAATTAAGTTATGCTATACTGCAAAGGTGAAAGAATTTTGCAGATGAAATTAAGGTTCCTAATCAGTTGACTTTAAGTTACCAAAAAAAGAGACTACCCAAATTTAGCCTGACCTAATGAGGCGAAACCTTAAAAAACTGGAGAAGTCAGAAAGATTCTAAGTGGCAGAGATGCTATTCTGTTGACTTGGAGGAAAGCAAATGATTATGTTAGGAGCTGCTGATGGAGAGAGACATGTAACTGGGACATGAGAGCATCCTCTAGGAGTTGAGAATGACCTCCAGGTGACAGCAAGAAAATGGATGCCTCATAACCACAAAGGACTCAATTCTGCCAAGAATCTAAATGAGTTTGGAAAAGGATCCCAAGCTCCAGATGGGAACACAACCCAAACAACAACTTGATTTCAACTATGTGACACCCTGATCAGAGAAACCAGCTACACTGTACCTGCGCTTCTGACCTAAAGAAACTGGGAAAATAAATAAATGGCTTAATAGCCATTAAGTTTGTGGCAATGAATTACACAGCAATAGAAAACTAATACAAACAAATTAAAAACCTGTGGCCTAAAGAGTTTATATGGATCACCAGACAATATTGTATAGCAGATGTGGCTTTTAGAAGTCTTATGGCAACATAAGGATTCCAAATAGTGATTACAGACATTTCAGAAAAGCTTTGATTATTCCTTAGGTCAAACCTTCACCAAGGGAGCAAGCTACATACCAATTCCCTAAACAGACTGGATTTAATCAACTCAGATGATTTATTTGCACCCCAAACTATTTCTTGTTAAATATGCACAGTTGTCCAGTAGGCAACCAATTTTATTTTTCTTTTCCTCCCAGCCCCTTGGCCTGCTAGGGCTGCAAAGCCTCCTCCCCAGTCATGGTTGCTAAGTGTTTAAAATCCATTGTTATTACCAGTCAGAGACCCTGTGTTGGTTACTCAGCAATTGCTTATACTGGATAGCCTTTGTAGCAATCTCAATTTGTGTGCAAAAACTCACATAAAAAATCCAAACACAAATGTCAGTAACCCTATGTATCATGTTCCAGACCTATTTTTCTTCTCTTCTTTCCTACACTTCCATCAAAACATATTTATCTAGTGTCTCACTTTCATAGATTCCTGGCAAATGAGAGGTGTTAATTCAATCCATAAATTCATCCGACAAGTATTTATAGAACGACCTACCACATGCAAGATATAGTAAACACTCTTTGTGGGACAGCGTCAGATGCAAGATATAGTAAACACTCTTTGTGGGACAGCGTCAGCTTCACAGGTGTATGATCTGTGCAGTTGCACAGGGCTCTGCATGTAAAAGGGCCCTGTGCTTGGTTTAATGATCTGTTTTTGCTGTCTTGACATTTCTAATAATTTTTTAACAAAGAGCCTTGCATTTTAATTTTACACTGGGCCATGCAAATTATGTAGCCAGTCTTGTTATGGTAATATAATAAAAAGGGAAACATAACTGGACTGGAAAGATAGTGGGATATCTGCATGCTGGTCTTGGTTCTGTCACTAAAGGATTGTGTGATCCTAGGCCAGTAAATTTCCCCTCTCTGAGCTTCAGTTGTCTCTTCTAAAAAATGAGGGGATAAGACTGGGCCAGTGTTTCCCAAACTTACCTGATAATGAGGATCACCAAGGGTGCTTGTTATTAATACAAACTACAAATTCTAAATGTATACCTCTGATTCTTCCTGTCAGTTTGCTCCCATCTCAGTGTTCCAACACTCCTCTACACCCCAGCACAGATGCCCCACCCCAAACCCATAGCCAAAGGAGAGGTCACATCTGTTGGAGATAGGGGAAATGAAATAATGGAAGGCTTCATGGAGGAGGCTGCACCTGAGCTGGTCCTTGAGGGATGGGGCTACATTACATTACCCAGTCAGAGACTGGAAAAATTTTCCAGAGAGAGATGGTGTTTATGTGCAAAGCTAGGGATGAAACACTGGTGCAGAGCATGGGCTCACCAGGCATGGGGCAGGGTTCAAATCAGGCCTGGTTCAAACTGACCACCTCTCTCCATGGGCTCCAGCCCTCTTCTGCATCAGTGTAAACTTCACTCACAGGCTTATACACTCATACATCTACACATTCACACATACACACATGCATAAGACACTCAAATATACACACTCACACATAAACACATACACACTTATACAACATGCTCACACATATGCATACACATATACACATTCACATGTACACATACCCACACTCACATATCCTCACACACACAAACACACATACACATACCTGCACATATACACGTACACATATACTCACACAATATACTCACACACACTTCCAGGCAGACAGGCCTTTCTCAACTGTAATTCTCTGTCTCTGGGCAGGCAGGCCCCACTTTTCTGTGAGTGTTACCAATAGTCTTCCTCCTCCCCCCACCTTACTGAATGTGTGCAGTTGCCTAGTAGGCAGCCATTTCTTCTCCTTATTGCCCCTAGACCCAGTTAGTGAAGTAACTACAATCCTCCCTCTGAAACGTGGTTGCCAAGTGGTTAGAATTCACTATTCTGACACTTAAGAAATGTAGTTACTTTGTAGTTGCAACCTCAACACACATTCATAAAGTCAAGGGCTAAATATCAGTTCAATGTAAGAGTTCTGTTCCCAGTTCTATCGTAGCTGCCCAGCCCAGTACCCCCAATCTTCCTCATCAAATACTGATGCTTCCCTATATTTTTTACAGTTTCAGATCCTGTTAGTTAACCATGATTATGTTATTAAACTCCATAACTTTACTCACATATTAGTCTATCTCACCAATCTACCACTGACCTTATATAAGTCTGTACACACATACAGACACACACACACACATACACACACACACTGACTCTTCAGTTCTGCCCCCTTCCATTTTTGAGAATATAACTCGTAAGTGATTTTGGTATTTTGTCAGTAGAAATACGAGCTCTGTCATTTTTGCTGGCATTCTTTTCTATGATCGCCTATTAAAACTGCCAGCTAAGGGTTCTTCTGAATCTATCAAGATCAGACTCCCATGCACTTGTGGGTGTATGAGTGTGCACAGCGTTATTTCCATTTCACGTGCATTTTATTTGTGATGTACTGACATCATTAACACATTTTAGAATATTTGCGTATGTTGTACAAGCAGCAGTAAAATTACCAAATACTAAACAGCACCAATTATATTTGATTTGAGTGACATATAGACTACCATGAAGTAAAATAGGGAATGCAAAATCAGTGGCAAGAAAGCAAGCACAAAAGCACCCTTCTTTAAGTTCCCACTATTTTATAATTGCACGGTACTTTTTAGAATCATCTTGCTTCTTTCGAGAACATATTCCTATCACAATGAGTGAAAATAGCCATGTCAACGCCAATAATTCCAAAGTTATGATGTTCCTGCCCTTGAGCTCAATTTCCTAGACCCACTGCCTAATGCTTCATACCAGGCACAATTTGGATGCCTGAATTTGCAAAAGTGGGCACCGACATTTAATACATTGGGAGTTTTGAACTAGCTTGGATCACTTCATGCAATTCGACAAGCTACGGGCTTCGTGGGTGACCTTGCTGTGGCATTAGAGGAAGCTAATCTTACTGATTCCTACCCTCTCACTGATAGCAGAATAAGCTGTGGGTCAAACTGGAATATTTTTCAGGTTGAAGTCTAAACATAGCCAACACAGAAAGAAAAAGCTCATCTCAAAGCTCCTTTACTGGGCTGTGGGAAAGATAGTGCAGCCTCACAATATCTAAGCTCCACAAAGTCCTTATTAAGTATGACAGCAACAGCTGAAGCTGCTAGAACTAGCAGAACATTGAAAGAAACACAGGCCCATTAGGGGAAAAGGTATAATTTGAAATAAATAATGTATCTCTGGGCTGCCAGTGGGCATGAAAATCCCAGCAGCCATGGAGTTTTGTATTGCATTGAAGGCGATAGCTATAATTCCCTTTGGACACCTGGACCTGTATTGTCACATTTCTCCTCATAAACATAAAATATAACAGCACTTTGGAAAGCAAATGCAACTCATGTTCTGCTTGATGGATAACAATAGTGAGAGTACCTGAGACAGGCAGAAATTTGCTTATTCAATAAACAGTTCTAAGGCAGAGAGAAAGCCCTGTGGTTGGCATTCAAGGCCTTCTACATAGCTTACCCTGCCACACCAGGCTTCACTTCACTACTCTCCACCATGACTCTAGTATTGTACCAAGTCAGAGTCCTTTCAATACACACTCTGTTCATTTCTCTCTCTGTGCCTTCACCTTATTCTTGTCTCTGTTTGGAATAACCCATGCTCCTGCCTCCAACTTTAATTGATCTACTTCTTATATTTTTCTCTGAGAGCTAGCTCAGGTTCCAACTCCTCCAAAAAAATTTTTTTTTCTCTGACTGAACAAATCCCAGTAATGTCTTCCTTTTATTTATTTCTATAGCACCTATTGGATGTACCATATAACTTGGCCCTTGCTTCTACACGATCTTGCATAGTTCTCTAACATAAAACTCCTAGAGGAGTGCCGAAGTGTTCTCAGCACACAGTAATTTAGAAAATACTTACTTCTGCCTGGCGCGGTGGCTCACGCCTGTAATCCCAGCACTTTGGGAGGCCGAGGTGGGCGGATCACGAGGTCAGCAGATCCAGACCATCCTGGCTAACGTGGTGAAACCCCGTCTCTACTAAAAAATAGAAAAAATTAGCCAGGCGTGGTGGCGGGCGCCTGTAGTCCCAGCTACTCGGGAGGCTGAGGCAGGAGAATGGCGTGAACCCGGGAGGCGGAGCTTGCAGTGAGCCGAGATCACACCACTGCACTCCAGCCTGGGCGAGAGAGCGAGACTTCGTCTTTAAAAAAAAAAAAAAGAAGAAGAAAGAAAGAAAATAATTACTTCTTAGTGGTAAAATGTATGAACTTTGAATCCCAACTCTAATGCTACCTGTGTGAATATAGGCAAATTATTTAACTGTACTAAGCCTCAGTTTCCTCATTTGTGAAGTGGAAATAATGGTAGCTACCTCACAGAAGTAGCTCTGTCCTGTTCTCATATTTCACTTTTTCCACCTAAGTTATATTAATGCTTTTTGTTCTCAGGGGGGAAAAAAGAAATATGCCACTTCAGAGAGTCTTTGAGTCTTTGTTCAGTAAAGAAGGCTGTTGAAGACTGACTGGCCACCAAACAGGATTTCTGACCTTAAATAAGGGTCTAAAAAAGGAGCTTCTTAACCTGGTTCATATCTATCATGAACGATCCTTCATGATCTGGATTATGTTTAGCTCTCCAGAATAATCTTTTATAAGGACACTCTTCTCCCAAGTGTGAATTTCAACAACAAAAAATGACTTATAATTCCTCGAAAATGCCTTGGTTCCTCCAAAATCTCAAGACATACAGATAAAATATTGTGGTTTAGGTTGAAGAAATACAAGAAGCTTCTGAGGGCTTTAAGATAAACTAAGAAGCTGAGAGGAGAAAAAGTGAAAACCCCATGCAAATGGATCATCACTGTCAACACTGTTTCATATTTGCAAACCTCATCAAAAACCAGTGTGAAGTATTAGTGACTATACTTTATAGAGGAATTCAATGCTAGTGATTAAGCCCTTAATAAATATTTGTGTCACACAGAAAGGGTTTTTCCCTTATTTTTACAGGTCCAATAAACAGATATTTGTAAATATTCAAACTAAAAAGTTGCTGAGTTCTATTTCAAAGTGTTTTTAAACATACAGCCTAGTTCTACTTTAAAAAAATTATTATGAGCTAGGCAGAGTGAGATGAGAAAATAGGATTAGAATGGGTAAATTACTAGCCTAAGGTCACCAAAGTGATTACTACTGAACCCTGGATTAGGGCCTTTAGTGATTCCTAATTTAGCTATCTCAAGTTTGGCTTTACAGATATTGGGCTTTTTACCTCAAAAAAAAAAATTACTGGAGACCTTCAACCTTGAGTCATGGGTTAAAACTGAATGTTTAAGCAATGTTCCCCCGCTCCCCATCAGTATTTCAAGTGCATCTGGTTTCAGGAGGCACTGAATGGTAGAAGGTGAATTGTGTCATTACACAGTGAAGGCAAAATTGGATTTAATCTGTCATTAAACAGCTCCTTCAGTTTATACCCATTGTCACTCCTATTAACCTCTGCCTCCCAACATGCCCAAACATTTGCACATGGATGAAGTTGAACTTTCTTATGAGTAAGATTCTTCATTCAAGGTTTATTTGATTTTGTTTTCATCAAGTTTTCATGTTACATGGGAGAGTAGTGCTTGTACCACATGGTATCCAATTTTTTTTCTCCTTAAGATGGAAAGCCTACACATGTACTCAAATTTCCTGACCATGCTTTTTCTCTGCCTGGTTTCATCAATAACTGTTTTTGCAATGTCTTTATTTTAACTAAATTGTTCATATATTGTTGCTTCATTTTTCTGGTTAAATCTAGATAACTAACGAGTACACAGTCTTGGCCATCACTCATTTCATGCCTTTTTTCATTGATTAGCAAGCAGATTTTTTTATAATGGCCCATCACCAGCTATATTTATTTATCAATTTATTTATTTTTATTTTTTGAGACGGAGTCTTGCTCTGTCACCCAGGCTGGAGTTCAGTGACTTGATCTCAGCTCACTGCAACCTCCGCCTTCCAGGTTCAAGTGATTCTCTTGCCTCAGCCTCCTGAGCAGCTGAGATTACAGGCATGCACCATCACACCTGGCTAATTTTTGTATTTTTAGTAGAGATGGGGTTTCACCATGTTGGCCAGGCTGGTCTTGAACT
This sequence comes from Pan paniscus, assembly GCF_029289425.2. Taxonomy (NCBI): domain Eukaryota; kingdom Metazoa; phylum Chordata; class Mammalia; order Primates; family Hominidae; genus Pan; species Pan paniscus. Next base: position 104,838,662 of record NC_073272.2, on the reverse strand, counting down.
CCTGACCTCAGGTGATCCGCCATCCTTGGCCTCCGAAAGTGCTGGGATTACAGGTGTGAGCCACTGTGCCTGGCCTATATTTATTTTTTAATACCCTTCTTATTACAGCAGACTAATTTGCCCAGTGTTAGTTCCATCTGTTTTTCACCAGCCTCATCAAAAAGCATATAGTCAACAAGGAATGCACAACAGAAAACAAATTAATGGTTGCCAGGGGCTAGGGAGAGAGGGAGATGGAGAGTAACTGCTTAACTTTGCATCCTTCAATCACAAATTAGTGAAAAGGAGAGACTGGCATAGCCTCCCAGCCTACATCTTTCTCTCATGCTGGATGCTTCCTGCCCTCAAACATCAGACTCCAAATTCTTCAATTTTGAGACTCGGGCTGGCTCTCCTTGCTCCTCAAGCTTGCAGACAGCCTACTGTGGGACCTTGTGATCTTGTAAGTTAATACTTAATAAAACCATATATATATATATATATATATATATATATATATATATATATATATATATCCATCCATTAGTTCTGTCCCTCTAGGGAACCCTGACTAATAAAACAGGTATGGGGTTTTCTTTTGTGATGATGAAAATGTTTTGGAATTAGATACGGGTTATAGTTGCACAATATTGTGAATGGACTAAAGGCCACTGAATCATACACTTTAAAATGATTAATTCTAAATTATGTGATTTTCATCTCATTTTTTTAAAAAAAAGGTAATAAATATTATGTGCCAATAGTATTATTTGAAGGACTGTCTCTTCAAAGTTGCCTTTGCCTGATATTAAGTCAGACTACAGAAGCTAAGAAAACATTACCACTTTCTGTCAGGGTAAAAGTGTTCCTCATCAGAGGTCAAGTTGTTCCCTGTTGATGGACCAGGCTGGTTTGTATGGCCAAAGCTACACAGAATAAGGATATCACTCTGGATGGGGGACTAACATTAATTATCATTTAGAACTTGTATTTCCACAAGTGGATGAAAGCATATATACTTTTGGCTGAAATTCCAATTCTCATTTTGGTCATTGTCCATTTTTAATATGTTAAGAGCCTCTCAATATATCAAGATTAAATAGTGAGGAGAAGAAAACTTCAACTTGATTGCCTATTTTCTACTAAATTATTTCTGTTCCAACAAATGGACTCATTTGACAATTTAAAAAATGATTGCAGTCTTTCAGCTTCTCATCCTTTCCCTCCCTTTTCCAGAGGGACTGATATTCTTCCCTAGAGAACTAGAATAAGATGGCCACTGAAATGTTGTAAACATTAGATACTTTTATGCCCTCCCATCTCACTCCATCCTGACCCCAGTTGCTACAGGCTATGTTTAAAGAGGCTCTTCTGTACCTGCAGCTGAATCATATAGCAGCATGATTTGCATTGGCTTACTGACCTTATCCTGGCTCCATCTTAGCTTACTCACCCTTAGTTTCCTTTTCACCCATTTCCACATATTTTATGTATTTTCATAAAATGACTCAGCCTTTTGGGAAATTAGGTGTGGTATAACATAATAGAAGGAAAAAATGGAGAATGATATAGTAAGTCAAAGGAGAACACCAGATTGAAAAAAGTGCATCTGCCTCTAATTTGTGGTGTGATCCGACACAGTCTGGCTTAGTCTGTTTGGTCTGCTTGATTGTCCGCAGCTACAGAAACTACTCTGTTGATACATACAAAGAAAGGCTCTTTTAAAAGCCCAGAGTATGTCATGCTGAGCATCATCCTTGAAAACAGCAAGATCGACTAGAGGGTAAGTTCACTCCCAAATACCACCAATATTACTGATTTTTTTTTTCAAGCAAATGGGAACAAATTGTAGGTCCTGGTCTTGGAAGAAGCCACTAAAGGAGACAGTGGTTTAAGAGATAACATTCCACTTTGCCACAGTTAGAGACATTCATTGTAACATTTACTTTTCTCTTCATCTAAGATAATCTAATTGAGATTCTGAAGGCTTTTAAACCGAAATGATTCATAAAAGATTATGATTTAGTGTATTCAGAAAACTCATTAACAGGGCAATTTAGATAAAGGAAGCACAATGCGTCAGATAGATTTTGATTATAATTTACTTGGGCTAAAATCTACATCTGCAAATGAATTGCTACATAATCCTTGCTGATGCCATAAGAACAAAAGTCCACTGCCATAGGGTTTTCTAAAGTAACCTCTCTTTGATAAGAAGTATGGCATTAAAAATGTGAGTGTATGGTGAGCTCTGTGTTTCCCCACCCCTCCATTCCCGCACTCCCTCATGCCATAAATTTATTTACCTAAACTTTGGTGAGTAACAAAGCAGTTATGTTATTAAACTGTACAGTAAATCATCTACATTCACATGTCCTAAAAAAAATCTGTAAAAAAATCACTGCAAAAGGAGGTTATTGAGACTATTGTAAAAGATCTTTTTTGTGTGTAAAGAATAGTTAACCAAAATGTAATATTACTGGTAGGTACCTCTAGTTGCCCTGTGCATGACATGGAAGAATAAACAAATGGAGGGGGGCACAAAGTGTAACAGTGAGATGCATCTCTTTAGGAACTCAATGGTTTAACTGCAAATGTTCTTACCAAGATGCATCAATAGACCTTACAACTCTAATTTTTCTCTGCTTTCTACTAGGAGAAGAAATGTGGCTAAAAGATGGAAAGGATCAAGTCCTGATGTTTGTCCCTGTTTCTGTTGAGGTCATTCTGTGACCTAAAATCATTTCTGATCACTAGGTTTCACAATTATTGACAGAGAATACCTACTGTACTCTGTTTAATTACTTTATCTGTTAAAATTTCACATCAGTAATAACCCTAACTTTTACAAATTCTAAGCAAGATCTTTGAAATCTTCCCATTTGAGTTCAGGCACATCACTACAGGCTGGTTTTGGGAGATAGCAAAAAAAGAGAAAGAATGAGCTATTCCATTCCCAGGAGTACTGTGTACTGGGTCGGAATGGGGAATTGTATCACTGTATGCTGAACTTTTGGAATGCCCACAGCATAAATTCTGACAATGTCAGTGTATTTGAATGAACACAAATTTCAAAGTTGAGTAGTTTGTTGGATGTGGTGGTCTCTCAGCATTCTACTTTCCCATTATTTTATACCTCTTGTTCATTTAATTGGGAATTAACTGTGGTTTAAATCTATGAAAAATATCTTGGGCATATGGAGAAAGAACAAATGTCCAAAGTTGCCTTTTTAAAAGTGTTTCATTTTTTTAAATTGACACATAAAGTTATATATATCTATCATGTACAACATGATGTTTCGAAATGTATATACATAGTAGAATTCCTAACCCAAGCTAATTAACATGTGCATTACCTTACAGAGATTTTAAGTGTTCTCACCACAAAAAAAAACTATATAAGGTTATGCAAAGTTGACTTTTATCTTAACTATTTACCATGTATATAAAAGTATGACAGTATATGTACAAGTCTTAAAGTCCTAAATATCCTTTTAAAAAATGGAAAGATTCCATATAATTCCTGAGCTTTCCTCATGTATATTGCTACACAACTTCAGGAAAAATGTCATACCAACTATTTCTGTATCTAAACAGATTTCCCAACAAAAAGAAAAAAGAGCAAATTGTCTCAGGAACAATGGTAGGACATAAGTTATCTGACTGTATCACTTGGGATTGAAAATTAAAGGCCTGTTTCCATAATGGAACTATTTTGAGGAATTGACATTACTGCCGTAACAACAAATAATTCACAGGTATCTTTAACTGACTCTAAAGCCTCTAGATACTGAATTAGATGATGTACACTTCCAATAAAAGAGAATAGGCTGCATCTTGCTGCTTCAGCTAATTGTGGATTTTTATTTCATGTTTTATTAGAGGGAGTATCATAATCCTTTCTTTCCATCCATTCCATAATCCATCCTTTCCATGTTGGGTCAAATTTTCTTATCCTAACCTGAAATACTGCTTTTGTTTCACACTCTGCCCAGGTATTAAGGGAATAACTAAGATTCAGGTAGTCATTTTACTAGAAAGTCATTTAAATGATGTGTTTTAAAAAGAGGTCACTTACCTAACTTAACCATCACCACAAGTGGAAGAGATGTCTGAATTGGTAACTCCTTTGGCCAATTTTCTTGTAAACAATGTCACACAAATGAATCTGAACACAAATACTGTCTCTATATAAATGTGCTTGTACATATATGCATACACTGACAGCAACTCATGAATTATTAAATTAGCAAGGAACACATTTTTCACCTAAGTTTATTAGTCATCATTTTTTAATGATGCCTCTATACTCACTTGGAGCTACCTCCTGGTCTTACTTTTTTAAAGTTTAAACATTATAACATTGTTTTGGGACTACCATGGATAAAAATAAAATATAAATACAAATAAGTATAAATACAATGTATATAAATTATATATATATGTGTCTGTGTATATATATATGTGTGTGTGTGTGTGTGTGTGTGTATGTATAATTATCCACAAAGGGTGATGGGGGATAAATGAAAACAAACTGTTGCAAAGCAAAGTTTCCATATTTTATAAGTAGAAAAACTAACTCTAAGTAGATTGGAATAAATATACATATTATAATCCCTAATAACACCCCTAAAATGAATGTACAGTACTTAAATGACCATAAAGAGATTAAAATGAAGGACTAAAAAATATTTGATTAACCCAGAAGAAAGCATGAAGGGAAAAACAGAGCAGAAAAAAAAAAACCAGATGGGACAAATTGAAAATACACAGCAAATAGAAGGCATAAACTTAAGCATATCATATATATATATTGAATGTAAAGGGAATAAATAGTTCAATTAAAAGGCTACAATTGTCAAATTGGATAAAAAGCAAGGAACATCTATATGTTGTCTATAAGAGATACATTTTTAAATACAAAACACAGGTTGAGAATAAAAGAATGGAAAAAGCTAAGAAAGAAAGATGGAGTTGCTCTATTAACAGAACAGACTATAAAATAAAGAGTATTCCCAAAGATAAAGAAGGACATTTTGTAATGGCAAAGGGGTCAATTCATCCAGGAGACATAAACAACTATAAATGTATCTACACCTAATAAAAAATCTTCAAAATACATAAGCAAACCCTGACAGAACAAAGAAATACACTAAGCCATAATAAAAGTGAGAAGTCAGAGATTTTTACATTCCTTTTTCTGCATTGGTAGAATGATTAGATTAAAAATAAGACATAAAATATGTCCCAATAAATTACACAATGTGAGCTGTTACAGAGTATGCATGTTCTTTGATCACAGTGGAATTAAGTTAGAAATGAACAACAATAAATTATGTTTAAAAAGCACTAACATATGGAAATTAACACATTTCTAAATATACCATAAACCAAATAATAAATCATAATGGTAACTGGAAAATTATTTCAACTAAATAATGATGAAAATACAGCACATAAAAATTTGTGGGATGTGGCTAAGGGAGTTGGAAAAAATTGTATAATACAAATGTTTATGCTAAAAAATGTTTAAAATAGATTATATAAGTTTCTAACCTTAAAAAGATTTTAAAAGACAAGTAAATTAAACCCAAAGTAGGTAGAAAAAAGGAAGTAATAAAGACAAGAGCATACATAAATAAAATTGAAGGTAGGCAAACACTAGGAAAAATCAATTCAGTCCAGCAGTTGACTATCCGAAGAGATCATTAAAATTGATAATGCTGTAGCAAGACTTATCTCAAAAAAGAAAGATGTAAAAACACAAATTACCAATACCAGAAAGAAAGACAGGATAGCACTACAAATCCTATAGATATAATAAGAATATTAAGGCAATATTATAAACAACTTTGTGCCAGTTTGAAAACTTAGATAAAATAAACAAATGATTTAAAAAATAGTCACTGAAACTGCAACAATATGAAATAGAAACTCTGACTAGCCCTAAATCTATAAAAAAAATTCAATTCCTCTCCAAAAACCTGCTCATAAAAAAGTATATCCAGGCCCAGATGGTTTCACTGTGAATTTCATCAAATGTCTTAAGAAGTAATAGCAATGTTTCAGATAAAAGAGTTGGAGGGATCACTTCCTAACTTGTCTTATAAAACCATCATAATCATGATACTCAAACTAGTTAAAGATACTAGAAGAAAACTACAAATCATATGACTCATTAATAGAGATGCAAAAGGCCTTTATATATAAATATGCACACATACACATATGTATACTTGAAAACAGAAAATATTTGCATAATATTTCTGACCTAGATATAGACTTTTACCTAGAATGTATATTTTTTAGATTTCTTGCAATCCAATAATATACAAACCCCCAAAATTTTAAAAACAGATTTTTTTTTTTTTTTTTTGAGACAGAGTCTCGCCCTGTTGGCCAGGCTGGAGTGCAGTGGCAGGATCTCAGCTCACTGAAACATCCACCTCCCAGGCTCAAGCAATTCTCCTGCCTCAGCCTCCCGAGTGGCTGGGATTACAGGCGTGTGCCACCACGCCCAACTAATTTTTGTATTTTTAGTAGAGATGGGGTTTCACCATGTTGGCCAGGCTGGTCTCAAACTCCTGACCTCAGGTAATCTGCCCACCTTGGCCTCCCAAAGTGCTGGAATTACAGACGTGAGCCACCACGCCCAGCCAAAACCAAAAAATTTTAAAAGATATTCACAAAAGAAGATCTATGAATAACCAATAAGCATAAAACATTTAATATTACTAGTTATCAGGGAAATATAAATTAAAAACAGAATGTGGCCAGGCACGATGGCTCATGCCTGTAATCCTAGCACTTTGGGAGGCCAAGGCAGGCAGATTACTTGAGGTCAGGAGTTTGAGACCAGCCTGGCCAACATGGTGAAACCCCATCTCTACTAGAAATACAAAAAATTAACCAGGCGTGTTGGTGCATACTTATGATCCCAGCTAATTGGGAGGCTGAGGCAAGAGAATCACTTGAACCCGGGAGGCGGAGGTTGCAGTGAGCGGAGATTGTGCCATTGCACTCCAGCCTGGGCGACAAGGGCAAAACTCCATCTCAAAAATAAATAAATTAATTAATTAATTTAATTTAATTAAAACAGAATGAGATACCCTCTTTCCCCCACTAGAATGTAAAATAGATGGATGGGAAAGACTAAGAACACCCAATGTGGGAATGATATAGAGTGACTGGAACTCTCATACATTGCTGGTGGGATATAAAATAATACAAGAACTTTGGCAAAATATTTGACAGTTTAAGTTACACATGCACCTACTTTTTGTCCCAACAATTCAATGTCTTGGTATTTATTCAAGAGAAAGGAAAATATATTTTCATAAAAAGACTTGTGCAAGAGTGTTTATAGCAGCTTTACTCATAATTATCCAAAATTAGAAACAATCTAAATGCTCATCAACAGGACGATGGATCTTTAGTAATAAAGGAGAATGACACATGCAATAACATGAATGGATCTCACAGACACACAAACAAAAACATAGTATATTATTCCATTTTATTAACTTCTAGAATAGGCAAAAACAATTTGTGGGGAAAAATTCAGAATAATGTGTGCCTCTGGAAAGGAGAGAAGGATTGACTTGGAAATGACACAAGAGAACTTTCTGGAGTGATTGAAATGTTCTAAATTTTAACAGGGGTGTGGGTTACATAGGTATATTTATTTGCCAAAATTCATTGAGTCGTATACTTAAGATTTAACAATTTCAAGGCATGTACATTTTACCTCAATAAAAATAAACTGTAAACACATATTGAATTCTACTCATTGGGCTACCTTATCATGGAGGAATGGATTAGCAATTCTAAAACTAGTTTCTGCATATTTTAGTCTTAAACAAATGAGTAAATGTATTGAGAATAATGGGAGCCATGTTTTCCTATTTTAGGAAAAATGTTATGAATATGGAAAGGGAAAGGGGAAAGACTAGAATGTTTTCAGTGGTGGTGGATTGAAACTGGAGGTATGAGTATAAACTCATGGTTTTTAATATATCAACAGATAAATTTCACCCTGTTCACTGAGAAGACCTAGTCATCATGATGAAGCTTGTTGGAATGCAGACATCTAGTGCCCAGATCCTAGTTTCTAAACTATTCCTTATTGAAATGAACAAAAGTTCCATGAGGAAATGGCTGATTTCATGTTCAGAGCAGAGAAAGCATAAAATGAGCTTTGAACAGCTTGTTGCATCATAAAGTAAAGAAGTGCTCAAGGAATAGAGGCATGTTAAAAGGGCACAGGAGCCAGTTTGACAGCATTCGTCCTGGCCAATTCTGAGATAATTTGCACATCAAGAAAAGCATTATAAAGGATTGTAACTCACTGAATAAAAAAGAGTTACAGTATCCTGGTGGATACTACCTTCATCAAGTAATCAAACAATATCATATATATAATATATATATTATATATCATATATATAATATATATATTATATATCATATATATAATATATATATGATATATCATATATATAATATATATGATATATCATATATATAATATATATGATATATCATATATAATATATATTATATATCATATATATCATATATATTATATATCATATATATAATATATATTATATATCATATATATAATATATATTATATATCATATATATATTTTATATTATATATTATATATATATTTTATATTATATATGATATATATATCATATATATATTTTATATTATATATATTATATATATAATATATAATATATATAATATAAAATATATATATGATATATAATATATATAATATAAAATATATATATGATATATAATATATATAATATAAAATATATATATTATATAATAATATATATAATATAAAATATATATTATATAGAATAATATATATAATATAAAATATATATTATATATAATAATATATATAATATAAAATATATATTATATATAATAATATATATAATATAAAATATATATTATATATAATAATATATATAATATAAAATATATATATAATATATAATATAAATATATATATTATATATAATATATAATATAAAATATATATTATATATAATAATATATATATAATATAAAATATATATACACATATTTAGAGAGAGGGTCATCCTGGATCATCCAGGCTGGAGTGCAGTGGTGCAGTTGTGGCTCATTGCAGCCTTGAACTCCTGGACTCAAGCAATCCTCCCTCCTCAGCTTCCCAAGTAGTTGGGACTATAGGCATGTGTAACCATGCCTAGCTAATTAAAAAAAAAATTTTTTTTTTGGGAGAGATGTGGTCTCACTATGTTGCCAATGCAGTTTGATTCTGTGTCCCGACCCAAATCTCATTGACAATTGTAATCCTCACGTGTTGAGGGAGGGAAGTGATTGGATTATGGGGACAGTTTCTCCCATGCTGTTCTTGTGATAGTGAATGAATTCTCATGAGATCTGATGGTTTTATAAATTGTAGTTTTTTTTCTGCACACTTACACTCACACTCGCACTCACCCTCTCTCTCTTGCATGTGCACGCACGCCTGCCACCGTGTAAGATGTGCCTGCTTCCTCTTCTGACATTATTGTAAGTTTCCTGAGGCTTCCCCAGCCATGCGGAACTGTGAGTTAATTAAACTACTTTCCTTTATAAGTTAACCAGTCTCAAAAATTTCTTTATAGCAGTGTGAAAATGAACTAATATAGTTGTCCAGCCTGGTCTACAATGTCTAGCCTCAAATGATCCTCCCACTTCAGCCTCCTAAAGCACTAGGATTACAGGTGTGAGCCACCACACCCAATCTAACCACACCAACGTTCAGACAAACCCACTTTATATATGCCTCTTAATAAGATGCACTTTTTCGAACACAATCTTCGTTTAAACTGTGTTACTCTCAAAGATGTATGACCTGAATCTAATTAGGAGGAAACATGAGGCAATCAAATTGAAGGACATTCTATAAAATAGTTGATCTATACTTTCTAAAAATTTCAATATCAAGGAACACAGTCTCAAAAACCATTCCAGATTAAAGAAAACTAGAGACATGGTACCTAAGAAATGTGTGATACTAAATTTTATCCTTTACTGAGAAAAAAACTATCTATAAAAGACAAGATTAAGAAAATTACACAAATTTAAAAAGACTTCAGATTAGTTGAAAGTAACATATCACTGTTAAATCTTTAGATTTTGTAAACTATACTGGAGTCTTTGTATGAGAATACTCTCCTTTTCTTGGGAAATACACACTGAAGTCTATATGATGAAAGGGGCATGATATCTCCAACTTTAAGATTTTTCTGAAAAAAATACACATTATGTAGTATATGTTATTAATATATATGTTACAAATTAGATGTCTATCTATACCTATCTATCTAAAATAGGTAAATAAAAAAGCAAATAGGGAAAAATATTTTTTAAAATTGTGAACCTCTGCAATAAAATTTGTGAATCTTCATGAATGGTATTTAGGTGTTTCTTGTATCATGCTTTAAACCTTTCAACACAAAATGAAGTAGTTATAAAATGAAGTATAAGAATTGAACCTGCATAATAATAAGGAATATCATCCAATTCCTTAGACATAAATGGAAAAATATTTAAAATTTTAAAAAACCCTGGATTTTGAAAAATTATTTTCCCATCGTTCTTGATAAATACAATAATGACGGGGAGAAAAGGGAAAAAGAATAGTTCTCTGCCCGGAGCAGATGTCCCTTACAGGTCCACCATTTAATTTTGTATCCTAAGCTCTTATAAAATATTTCTAAATTTTATAAATTAAATTATTTACCCTCCGGTGTGGAATATTAGACATAGTAAAGGCTCAACCTTATTATACAGCAAGAGTAGTTTACAGTTTGTGTTTTCTCATAAATTTGGTGCCTTCACAAATATTTGGGAAGAATTCCCCTTCAGGAGGGAATGCTAAGCATTAGAAAAAAATAGCAAAAACTTTTCAAATGGGAATTTTGGCTTTTCTACTGTAGAGCGAAAGAGAGAAAGTTGGGGGAGGGAAGGAAGAGAGAGATGGGGAGACAGAGAAAGGAGTGGGGAGGAAGAGGAATGAAGGGACATAGAGAGAAAAAAGGAAAAGAACAATGAAAAAAGATATTTTAAAGATGAAAATGTCATTGACAATGCTTAAGGCATTAAGTATATTGAAAAATAGATCCGTGTGTGTGTGTGTGTATGTGTGTGAAGAACACCTAAGATGAGATCTATCCTCTTAGCATATTTCAAAGTGCACAATACTGTACTGTTAACTATGAGTACTGTGTTGTACTGCAGATCTCTAGAACTTATTCATCTCACATAACCCAGACTTTATACCTGATATGGTTTGGATTTGAGTCCCCACTGAAATCTCATGTTAAGATGTAATACTCAATGCTAGAGGTGGGCCTGGAAGGAGGTGATTGGAACATGGGGGTGGCTTCTAATGGTTTAACACCATCTTTCTACTGCTGTTCTCCTGATAAAGTTTTCATGAGATCTGGTCATTTAAAAGTGTGTAGCACCTTCCCTCCCCCTTTCCTCCTGCTCTGGCCATGTAAGACATATCTGCTTCCCCTTCTGCCATGATCGAAAGTTTCCTGAGGCCTCCCCAGAAGCCATCATGCTTCCTGTACAGCCAGCAGAACCGTGAGCCAATTAAACTGCTTTACTTTATAGATTACTCAGTCTCAAGTATTTCTTTATAGCAGTGTAACAACAGACTAACACAATATCCATTGAGCAAAACAAGTACATTTTTGTAGGTAATGGATATATTTAGTACCTCGATGTGGTAATGAAACCATCCCCATAAGGTTGACAAGAATTGCATGTCACGTTCTGGACAGAAATATAGTTATAATTAAGCATTTACCAGGCTGCCTTCTGGCCCACTTCATTGCTGCTAAAAGTCATGTAGCACTAGACACTGATCATTTGTATTGCCCTTGTTTCTATAGGTAGGATTTCTGACATTAGGGTCATAAGACTGTTTAGGAACTGATTTGCATCCCCATTGTTCCTGTAGACAGAATCTGACACAAGAGTTTTAAGACTTTTGTTTAACAATTACTTAAGATGTTTTTCAGACCTCAAATTCCAGCAGTTTGAAGATCCCCACAGAGTAATAGGACTAACATGAGAATGCAATTTCCTCATTTCCCTGTCCCATGACTTCACTCTTCACTCTTCAGCTAATCAATGATCTCCACACTTTGGCTTACTCCAAGGACACTTAAAAAATCCTAGCTCCAAACTCCTTGGAGAGATGGATTGGAGGTTCCCTCCCATCTCCTCATTCAGTGACCCTACAATTAAAGCTCTTTCTCTGCTGCAATCTGGTGTCTCAGTGTATTGACTTGCTGTGTGCATTGGGCAATGAACATATTCTGGCTGCTATTTAGTGGCAACCCCACAAAGGGACACCCCTCATGGTTATGTGGCTGTGGCTTGGTGCTCCCTCACCCATTTCTGTGGCCCAGAGGAAAGCCCAAGTGGATGCCTGTCTTCTTTAAACCAGGGGCTGTCCCTGGAGCCTCACTTGCTGGCAGGGCATTGCATACATTTGCTTGCAGCAGAGAAATGGTTTCTGAATCTGAAAGATGTCTTCTGAATCTGGTGAGTACTTCCAAGTGCAACTGACATCTCCTTTCCATTCTTCTGATCTGTTGGCCTCTTCAGAGGTCTTGTGACCTCTTCGGAGATCCTGTTGACCTTCCCTAACCTATAGGAAGGGCCCTGTTTAAGGGGATTTTCCCCAATTGGAAGGAGAACGAAAGGCACAGTTAGAGGGAAGTACGCCAGGACCCTTCTGGTCACAGTTCTGAAATCTGGTTTCAGAATTTTGACTTGTGAGGCCTTATGTTTGTTTTTGTCTTGCCCCATTTGTGTGTGGGCAAGCTGGAAGGAATCACTAGCAGAATATCAGCAGGCCTGACTGGGAGTAACCATTTTGGTGTTTTGTCTGTTTTGCCTGGTTAAAACTTGGAAACTGAGTAGAATAACAGGTGTTTGTGTCTCTGTTATGTGTATCTTGTAATTTTGTCTCTGCTGATATGGGGAATGTTAATTGGATCCCTTGTGTCTTATAAAATTGAGTGGCTTTCACCTATGAACCCATGAAAATAATGAAAATGGTTTTCCTTAGTAATTAGCGATCAGGGTGGTCAAAACTCTGCTCTTCTGGAAGCTGCAGTTGAAGGAATTCAGGAACCCAAAAAGCCAGTAAAAGGGTAAGAATTCCTTCCCAGTTGGCCTCCTGGCCTCTCTTTTTGTGTGGAATCCAGTTGAATGGACAGTAAAAATCATTGTCTCCTCTGAAAGGTTTTAATTTGCAGGCGCAATTACAGTACCTGGTTTTAAGATCATATTAAGGGAAAAGGCACTAAAGAGGGTATGAAAGACAGTCCTGAATCACCAACCCTCCTCCATGCCCTGGCAGCAACCATGTCAAATGGAGAGAGAATCATGTGGTTTGGGGAGGAGAGTGCAGTGATTGTGGACTTTGCATTGGAATTCAGTGATGCCCTGTCACGGCAGAAAGCAATATAGGGCAGAACTCAGTACCCATGGAAGGGGCATTTATACAAGCCCTAGCCAGGGGCAAATCATCCAACCCAGCGGTCAGAAGCTAAGTCTCAACAAGCCCTGTCACCATGGGCTAAAGTGCTCTGGGGTACAAAATAAACTTTAAAACCAGTTTAGGCCACAAGGACTGCAATTCCTGGGCAAGTCCTGGTTCTGTGCTGAGCTTACAGCCAGTGGACTTAAGGTACTTAAGGTAGTGAGACAATCTAGTGAGAGCGCCCAAGGGAGTGCTTGTGTCACCCCTCTGCCAAACCCAGACAGCATAGCTTGCAGCTCTGGGAGGGACTGCTTCCCTCTGCTTCAGAAGAGAGGGGACATTGAGATGACTTTGTCTTACAACTTGAATATCAACTCAGTCACAGTAGAACAGGGTACCAGGCAGAGTCCTGAGGCCCCCATTCCATGCCCTAGCACACAGATGACATTGCTAAACACACTGTGCACCATGAAAGAATCAGCTTCCTTGAAGGGAAGAACCAAGTCCTGGCAGGATTCATCACTTGCTGACTAAAGAGTCTTTGGGCCCTGAATAATCAGCAGTGTTAGCCAGGCAAGACTCACTGCAGGCCTTGGACAAATGGGTTCACATTAAGTTAAGAAGTGTCTGCACAGCAAAGGAAATAATCAACAAACTGAAAAGCAAGCCCACAGAATCGGAGAAGATATTTGCAAACCATCCATCTGACAAGGGATTAATAACCAGGATATATAAGGAACACAAATAACTCTATAGAAAAAAACCTAATAATCTGATTTTAAAATGGGCAAAAGATCTCAACAGACATTTCTCAAAAGAAGACATACAAATGGCAAAGAAGCATATGAAGAGGTACTCAACATTACTGATCATCAGAGAAATGCAGATCAAAACTACAAGGAGATATCATCTCACCCCAGATAAAATGGCTTATATTCAAAAGACAAGCAATAACAAATGCTGGCAAGGATGTGGAGAAAACAGAACCCTCATCCACTGTTGGTGGAAATGTAAATTAGTACAACCACTACGGAGAACACTTTAGAGGTTCCTTGAAAGGACAAATCTAGAGCTACCATATGATCCAGCAATCCCACTACCCAAAATAAAGGAAATCTGTTTATGGAAAAGATATCTGCACTCTGATGTTTACTGCAATGCTATTCATGATAGCCAAGATTTGGAAGCAACCAAGTGTCCATCAACAGATTAATGGATTTTTTAAAATGTGGTACATATACACAATGGAGTACTATTCAGCCATAAAAAAAGAATGAGATCTAGTCAATTGCAACAACATGGATGGAACGGGAGGTCATCATGTTAAGTGAAATAAGCCAGGCACAGAAAGACGAATGTGGCATGTTCTCATTTATTGTTGGGATCTAAACTTCAAAACAACTGAACTCATGGAGATAGAGAATAGAAGGATGGTTACTAGAGTCTTGGAAAGATAGTGGGAGGGCGGGGGGAAGATGGGGATGGTTAACAGACCTAGTATTGACAGCACAACAGGGGTACTGTAGTCAATAATTTTACGTTTTAAAATAACAAAAATAGTATAACTGGATTGTTTGTAATACAAAGGATAAATGCTTGAAGGGATGGATACCCAATTTCCCATGATGTGGTTATTATGAATTGCATGCCTGTGTCAAAATATCTCATATACTGCAGAAATGTATATACCTACCATGTACCTACAAAAAATAAAAATTAAAAATAATTTAAAAAGCCTACATCACCAATAATTACTCTTGCTGCACTCTATGCAAATAATCAAACCAAATATAATAAGACTCAAACTTATTTTGCCAATAAATTGGTCCTACTGATTTTTATTTGGTAGAAATGAGGCACTGAAGAGAGAAAAATTATGTTTCAAAAGAAACTACAGTACACCTTTTATTAGTATACTGTGTCCATTATTTTGAGTTTTTCTTATTTGTCTACAGTTTAGTTTGAATCCTGAATTCTTTTCTAAGCATGTCTCCAAACTTATATTACCAAATTTTTATTCCATTTCTCTGACTTATACTCAATTAAATTGCTACTACTGTTTTCCTGAGTAACTGCAAGCATACTTTGTGATACACAAACTACAGTTTGCCTGCAATGCCATCTCCTGAAATGAGATACAGCTGTTTAATGGAACTGGCCTATTCCAGGAATGGGAGACTGGTTTACTAGGATCCTTTGCCACTCAGCTATTTACTAAATTTTTCCACCAACTCAGCTTTTAATGTGTGAAACTTCTAGGGAAGTTTCAGACAGGGGATGTCGGGGCTCAGAAACCTATACCCCCAAATATGGCATGTTGGCAAGAGATGTATGTCACAAACCCTCTTAACGATCCTTTAGCTGGCTTCTTATGGGAATGGGAAACTGGTTTTGGTCCCTTTTATGGTTCAGATCTGTGTCCCTGCCCAAAATCATACTGAAATATAATCCCCAGTGTTGGAGTTGGGGCCTGGTAGGAGGTAATTGGATCATTGGGGTGAATTTCTCATGAATGGTTTAGCACCATCCTCTTCGTGCTGGTCTCATGATAGTGAGTGAGTTTTTGCAAGATCTGGCTATTTAGAAATATGTAGCACCTCCTCCCTCTCTCTTGCTCCTGCTCCTGTCATATAAGACACCTGCTCCACTTTGCCTTCTGGCATGATTGGAAGCTTCCTGAGGCCTTCCCAAAAGCAAAACCCATTATGCTTCCTGTATAGCCTGCAGAATCATGAGCAAATTAAAACATTTTTTTATACATTATCTAGTCTCACGTATTTTTCCCCCAGGTATTTCTTTATAGCAATGTGAGAATGCCCTAATACAGGCCTCCTTACAAATTCTTTTTATTATAATTATTGTTGTATTTCTTTTCTATTTCCAACAGACAACAAGGACTAGTAACAAGAACTGACATTTTTGCCATGCAGAGTCAAAACTCTAGACTTGGCACTCAAGACCATTTACAGGCCACTGCAAAGCAGTTTTATTCCTCAAATCCTGATTATGGTCCCCATCTGTGCCCCTTGTCAGCAAGACACAGCCAGAGAAGTCATCACCCAATTCCCTCCTTATTGATCACAGCTCAGGATAGAGGATTAACAAGACAAAGCAGAACTGAAATCATTCCTACAGGGTTGACAAGAATTGCATGCCGCGTTCCAAACAGAAATATAGTTAGAGTTAAGCATTTATCAGGCTGCCCTCTTGCTCATTTCCTTGTTGCTAAAAGTCATGTAGCATTAGATAACTGACCATTTGCACCCCATTGTTCCTATAGGTAGGATTTCTGGCATTAGGGTCATAGGAAATTAAAAATTGATTTGTATCCCCATTGTTCCTATAGACAGGATCTCTGACATTAGAATTTTAAGGCTTTTGTTTGAGGATGGCTTAAGATGTTTTTCAAACCTCAAATTCCAGCAACCAGTTTGAAGACCCCCACAGAGGAACAAGATTAGCATGAGAATACAGCTTCCTCATCTTGCTGTCCCATGGCTTCACCCTGTACTCTTTGACCAATCAATGATCTCCACACTTCAGCCCACTCCGAGACACTTAAAAATCCTAGCTCCAAACTCCTTGGGGAGATTAATTTGAGGTTCCTTTCCATTTCCCCATTCAGTGACCCTATGATGAAACCTCTTTCTCTGCTACAACCTGATGTTTCAGTGTACTGACTTGCTGTGTGCATCAGGCAATAAAACTATTATGGTTATAGGAACAGTATCACAGTAGAAGCATGCATATGTCCAAACTCATCAAAATGTCTACACTAAATACATGCAATTTTTTCTATGTCAATTAAACCTCAGTAGAGCTTAAAAACAGATCTAACATATTTTTAGAGATCTTATATGTATTATAACAACAAAAAAGCTTATTTGATCCCCCATATCTTCATTTAGCTAACTCCTCGATTTCTCCATCACAGAAAAATTTCTCATTATAGATTCATTGTCCCCTTTTCCTCATTTTCCCCATCTCTTTACAACCTGCTTCTGTTAGCCTATTTTTTCTACCACATCAAAATTAACTTTTGTCAAGGTGCCCAATGACCTACATGTTGCCAAATGCAATGATCTATTCCTAGTTTTCCACTTATTCAAACTCAGCAGCATTTGCTAGAGTTGATCACTTCCTTCAACTCAAAACAGTATCTTCTTTTGGCTTCAGTGACACCCATACTCCTGGTATTTCTTTCACCTAATTGGCGACTCTTTCTCATTCTCTTTTGTTGACTCTTTTCCTACCCAGTCTGAAAATGTTGAATGATTTCTGAGGTTATCTCATCTAGTAGCATGGCTTTAAGTGTCATTTAAATAGTAAAAGCCCTCAAGATTGCATATCCACTCCTGACTTCTCTCCAAACTCCATATTCATATATATCTTTTACTTCTTCATTTGAAACTGAAATAGACATTTTAAACTTATATCACAAACTGAACTCTTGTTTAAATCTCCAGCCTCAACCCTCAAGCTTATTCCTCCTCATTCTCCCCGTCTTAGTATATGGTATCGCCATCTCCCTCAGTTGATTAGGTGACAAACATAAGAGCCATCTCTAATTCCCGCTTTTCCTACACCTCTGCCATATTCAATTCGTTAACAAATCTTGTCCATTCTCCCTCCACATTATATTCCCAATCTATTCACTTCACTCCATCTTCACTGTCACCATTTCAGTCTAATCATTCAACATCTCCTTGCTCGTTGAAGGGTACAAAGTTTCAGTTAGATAAGAGAACTAAGTTCCAGAGATCTATCGTACAGCATGGTGGTTATAGTTAGTAATAATGTATTATATACTTGAAAATTGCTAAAATAATAGATTTTAAATGTTCTCATAACAAAAAATGATAAGGATATGAGGTGATGGATATGTTAATTGGCTTGATTTTATCATTCCACAATGTATGTGTGTGTGTGTAGATACACACACATATATATAAACATGTTTATACCAAAAATACATACAAGTTTTGTCAATTAAAAATAAAATTTTAAAAATTTTTAAAAAGAAAAGACAAAAATCTATTTAGAAACACACACACATAGAGAAAATGATAATCTCTTAAAGGGAATATTTTAGCAGCTTCCTAATTAGTCTCCTGGCCTCCACTCTTGCCATCTATTCTCTACACAACAGCCAGAGCGATCATTTTTAAATGCAAAGTAGGTAGATCATATCACTACCCTATGATATGGTTTGGCTCTGTGTCCCTACCCAAATCTCATCTGGAATTGTAATTACCCAAATCTCATCTGGAATTATAATCCCCAGGTGTGGAGGGAGGAACCAGGTGGAAGGTAATTGGGTCATTGGGGCAGTTTCCCCCACCCTGTTCTTGTGATAGTGAAGGAGTTCTCATGAGATCTGGTTGTTTGATAAGTGTCTGGCGCTTCTCCCCACTCTCACTTGCTCTCTTGCTGCTTTGTGAAAAAAGGTGCCTGCCTCCCCTTCGCCTCCCTGCCATGACTGTAGTTTCCTGAGGCACCCCCCAGCCATGCAGAACTCTGAGTCAATTAAACCTCTTTTCATTATAAATTATCCAGTCCTTGGTAGTATCTTTATAGCAGTGTGAAAACGGACTAAAACACCCCGCTTAAAATCTTCCAGTGGCTTTTCACTGTGCTTAGAATAACATTCTCTTTACTCTGTTGAAAAGGTTTCATATGATCTAGTCCTTTACTACTTTTCTGGCCTCATCTTTTATTACTCAACCTCTTGCTGTCTATGACTCAAGCACACTGACTTTTATTTGTTCCCCCAAAGTGCAAAGCACATTCTGACCTCAGGGCTTTTGCATAGCAGCTCCCTCTGCCTGGTATGCTTTTCTCCCCAAATCTTTCACCTCATACAGATCTCTGCCCAAATGTCACCTCTTCAGAGAGACCTTCCTTGCCAATCTCCATCCCTTTTCCCTGTTTTATTTTTATTTTAGCACTTACCACTATTTTACATTATATATTACATTTTATTTATTTATTATTTGTCTCCACTACCTTAATGTCAGGTCCATGAAAGCATATAGTTAGTTTTGATCATTGCTATATCCCCAGTAAGGACTCAATAAGTATCTGCTGAGTGAATGAAACTGGCACAGTAAATAATCTAAGATGAATGTTTTTAGAGTTAGAAAAAACCTTAAGTTAATCATTTCAGTCCTGTATTTTTAAAGGAGGAGTGCCTTATGCTAAAATAACCAGAGAGATCAAATGGCATATTAAAGGTGACAGAATTTTTTGGTGACAGAGCCAAGACTAGTGTCAACGTCTTCTGATTCCTAGCCCAGTGCTCTTTGCTCTGTTCCATTCTGTCTAATGCTGTCAGTCATACTAAGAAAAATATTGGGAAAATTGTTTGCTGAACTATATAATGTCATTCTGCTTAAATGAAAGAAAAAGACTGAACTGTGTCATGAATTCAGCATTTTCACTGATTTGGCAGCTGCATAGTGACCATCTACCTTTTTCAAAGCACTGTTAACATTGCAGGCATAAACAAGAAGTGACCCTTACTCTCAAGAGTTTATAATCTAGAAAAGGGAATAAACCCAACTAATATAATGCAAGACAGAATGTGATGAGTCTCACATGAATGACAGAAAGTATTATGTGGGTCCAGAGGAGGAACTAATTATGTCCAGCTGAGATGATTATAAAAGTCATGGCCTTAAAGGATGACAAGGGCAATAAGTGGGGATTAGCACGAACAAAGGTATAGTAGAGTGAAAAATGCATATATTCTAGGAAGAGTAAGTAGTACAATTAAGCTGATCTATGGGGTCTCTGTGGTGCTAACATAGTTGGAAATACAGTTTGAGGTAAGAATTAAAAGGAATTTGCATATGTGACTAAACAAAGATTGTGGACTTCATTTCTTAGGTGCTTAACTGAGATTTGCTAAATTAATATTAAATAAATGGATTGAGGACCAGTGCATTTTCTGGACAAAGGTAATGACATGATGTGAGAAATACTCTTAGAAAGACTGATCTGGCAGCTGGGTATAAGATGAATTGGTATGGAAAGACTGAAGGTAAACAGATCACTTTGGGTGGTTAGAAATGGGCCAGGAAAAAGGTAAAGACATCCTGAACTAGGTGGTGGGGTTTTTATCTTAATGTTCAAATCAATCATGCAAGCTTTGACAATTTACATGGCAGGAAAAAGGATTAAGTAATTCAGTGCTATACTCCAGATCAGAGACTTATTTTTTTTACCACAAGCCATAGTAATAAATATATTTTATATCATGAGCCAATGTGCATGTATGCACAGATGTAACACAAACGATTGAAATAATTTTTCACAAACACACTTTTTCTTATCACTCTATAGGCACATTGAAAGTTTCTATTCTATTCAATTTTCTATTTCACTTAAAAAACACTATTTGCAAATTTCAACACTGATTTATAACCTACTAATGGGTCATGTAACTCATGGCTTGAAAAATATTGCCGTAGATTTAGTCTAAGTGATTGGGATGTCTAGGTCACAGGATTCACTTTACACCTGTCTAATCATCTACCAAGAGCTAATCAATTTGACCCAAAGCAAATAATTCAAAGCCTAGAGAAAGTATGCTTTTAGTAGCCTGTTTCTTTTAAATGCTTTTATTTAAAAAGATACTCACCTACCTCACATCAAACTATTTCAATAATCTCAGGTCTAGTCACCCTGCCACCAAATTTACCACTTCCAGAGTAATCTGCCTACAAACATTTTCCATATGTTACTCCTTTTCTGCTCAGAAACCTTTCATGGTTCCGTACTGCCTAGTCCAAAATGCCCAAATTATATGTCCTGGCTTTCAAGGTCCTTCATAACTTAGCTTCACCCTTCCTATCCAATCTCATTTTCCAAAACTCCTTAACACACTTGTTCTTGTTAGATTAATTCTACAAACATATACTGCTTATCCCTTCCTCTATAATGAGCTCATATTGTTGCCTTTGTCTTGACCAATTTTTCTTTTTCTTCACCAATCGAAAAATACCTACTCTAGCCCATCTACCCCATGAGGTATCTGCTGCTAATTACTTGGCTTCACTCTGAATCATGTCAACACCCACACACAGAACTATAGGGTGTTTGACCTTAAGTGTGAATAACAGTACTGACTCTACACCTTCTTCACAAGGTTACTGTGAACATTACATGCAATAACATGTGTAAAGGACCTAGAATAGTGCCTGAAATGTGCTCAACAACTACTTACCCCTGCATGTTCTTTCCCTGGAAACAGGTATTACATCTTATACAACATCTAACATAGGGTTGAGTACATAGTACGCACTTAGTAAAATCTGATTGATTTACTGATTAATCAATTCACTCTTCTCCACTATTGTATTCAAATAAATAAAATTTTCCCAGTCATCAAACACAGTCAGCTAAACAGGTCAACCAGAGACAAAGGTTAAACCATTTACTTTTTCATTTGGCTTACTTTTCAGAAATTAGTTATGGGAGGTTCCACAGCAAACAGACCATGAAAGGCAGTGCTCTTCCCTGACCATCTTATGTGTTGCTGTGACTCTTCCTCTACCCTTAAAATTTCATTTGTTGTATTCTTCTCTGCTGACTAAATTGCAACAAGGGACTCAAAACACAAATGTCAATTCTGTGGCTGTGGCTATTTTTATAAAATCTTCACATCTATGTTGAATGGGAAGTCCCATTATATTAAGCATGATAGTAACTCTAATACACTCCCATTGTCTTACAGAACAGGCTTATTTCTGAAATCACTCCGATTATTAACCTCAAGGTTTTTGATAAAAGTATAAGGAAATTTCCCCTTGCCTCAGCTCCAAAAAAAGCAGAGCAGAGTAAATGGAAACTGGAAGATCTTGAGGAACTTGTCCACTGAACTGTGGGAAATGGTGACAGATACAGAAATAACGTTCCTCATTGTTTTTCACAAAGGACAGGTAAAGGAAACAGCACATCATTTACATATAGAAATAAATGTTTCTTATTACATTATCATCTATTGTTTGCAAATTGCTTTTGCTCAACTTTCTGCTTTTAGTTAAATCATAGTACAAACAATTCAATTACTATGTTGTAAACATGCTAAGCTAACTTCTTGTATAGCTCAAATGTATCTGTTATTGTTTTGAGACTTAATGTCACAGCTTAAAGGGTCCTTAGAGATTGAGGGGCTTAGCTCAAGGTCATTCCATTCAAAGTTGAAGGTTCACATTATTTTTTTTTTCAGAATTATATTTAGAAATTGAAAGATTATCTGTACCAAGGTGCGAGGGTTCTCTTTAAAGAAGTGAAAACATATGGTTTACAAAAAAGTAAAACATAACCATATTGAATTATATGAAAACATGCTTAACACCAATCATAATAAGATAAACCAAATAAACCTATAATTAGATATAATTTTTTCCCTATATGCTCAGGAAGCAGCAAAAGATTTGAGGGAAAACTGCTGACAAAGATTTGGGGAAACGGGTATTCTCAGTCACTGTTGGTGGGAGCATAAATTGTAGGACAAATTGGCAGTCTTATCAAATTTAAAAAGCATATAACCTTTGATCCAGCAATTCTCCTTTCAGGAATTCTGTATGTGTATACCATGAGATACTATGCAGTCACATAAAAGTGAAATATCTATCATTACTGATATGAAATGATGCTCAAACAATATTAAATCCCAAAAATCAAGTCACAGGACAGTTGCACGCACACTGCCTATGTGTATAAAAATAAATATAGACACATAAACACAAATAGAATGATAGAGAAAATAACCAAATGTACACTTTTTAAAATATATCAGCAGTTTGCCAACATTTTGGTCTCAGGACTGCTTTCACTCTTTTTTTTTTTTTTTTTTTTTGGACAGAGTCTTGCTCTGTCGCCTAGGCTGGAGTGCAGTGGCATGATCTCGGCTTACTGCAACTGCAACCTCTGCCTCCTGGGTTCAAGCGATTCTCCTGCCTCAGTCTCCCGAGTAGCTGGGACTACAGGCGCCTGCCACAATGCCCGGATAATTTTTGTATTTTTAGTAGAGATGGAGTTTCACCATATTGGCCAGGCTGGTCTTGAACTCCTGACCTTGTGATCCGCCTGCCTTGGCCTCCCAAAGTGCTGGGATTACAGGTGTGAGCCACTGCACCCGGCCAGGACTGCTTTCACTCTTAAAAATTAAAGAGAATACTAAGAAGCTTTTGTTTATATAGGTTATGTATTTACTATATTAAAAATTAAAACTGAGGGATTTAAAAAATATTTAATAATTTACTTAAAATAATGAATTATAATTATATGATTTTATTACATAACATATTTATCACAGAAACTATATTTTGCAAAAGCAAAAAGGCCATGAGAAGAGTGTTATTGTTTTTATATTTTTGAAAATCTGTTTAATGCCTGGCTTATCAGAAGACAACTAAATTATCATATCTGATTCTACATTCAACCTGTTGTGATATATCGTTTTATTGAAATATATGAAGAAAATCTAGTCCCACAAAGATAAGTAGTCGGAAAATAAGGAAGTATTTTCACAGCCTTTTCAAAAAAGTGTGGATGATCTTCTTCGATACTATACCAAACACAACAAGTGGCAGTTTCTTAAGGATTAGCTGAAGTGTGGAATCTGAAATCATATCAATTATTGCATCTTGGCCTTTTGGCTAAGATCAAGTGTGAAATCATATCAATTAACTTTGTATACCTTGCTACATTAAAATCCACTGACCCATATTGCTCTTTGAATGGATCTTTTATACATGCATAATTTCATAACAACATACATTGGTTATCTGGAAAATACTACTTCATTGAGTTATGTGGATGTTCTAAATGTTGATACATTTTATGATACCTCAATATCAAAACATCATATATATTAATATCATTATTAATTTCATTAGTACAGTTGTCCCTCAGTATATGCAGGGAATTCATTCCAGGACTGTCCCCTATCTCACCCTGCATATGCCAAAATCCACACATATTCAAGTCCCACAGTTAGCCCTGAGGAACCAGCTTATTAGAAAAGTTGGTGCTCCATATAAGTGAGTTTCATATTCCACTAATACTGTATTTTCTATTCATGTTTGGTTGAAAAAAATCCATATGTACCTGGACCTGTGCAGTTCAAAATTGTGTTTTTCGAGGGTCAACTGTATTATTAGGAAAATAGCTTTGAACTTGTAGAACCCATGAAAAGGTCTTTGAGGCCCTAGGAGTCCTTGGGCTACACTTTTAGAATCACTATTACATCCAACAGAATATTTATGGAAGGATATCCATGAAACTGAAAAAAATGATTATATCTAGGTAAGGAGTTGGAGGCGGAAAGGAGATTTTTTCAATGTACATATTTTTATTGTTTGGATCTTCTACTGGGTGTGGGTATTACATATTCAAAAACAAATAAAGACTGACATAAATTTTCTTTTCACTTCCTTAATAAAGCTAAGTGACTTCATCAATAATTCTTAACAAAACAAAAAAACTTAACTCTGAACAAAATAACAAACTTTGAGAATTGGTTATCATATTCCTGATGACTTTTGTGATCATTTCATAAATGCCACAAATCCATTATGATTGCTTAAAAAACATTACAATTTAGTTTCTGAGACAAATTGTGAAACACAAATTTCACACTGAAATTTCACTTTTGCTTCCCCTCCCTTTCTCTCAAATAGTTGATTAACAGTAAACAAGTATTTAAAGACAGTACAAAATACTTTTGTCATTAAAAAGATATATCTCTAATATATCTGTCCTGTAATATTTTCATTTCTGTTTTACAAAGCACAAAATGTTTTACAAAACTTCCAACAAACTCAATTCTCAAACATCCTGTTCTATGTAAGAGATTTTGAGAAGTAGCAATTCAGCACAAAATGTAATAATTTATTACATTTTGAAATGGTTTTGATTTTGATCAAGCCTAGAGGAGGCTTTAAATAGGCAGAAATGGCCTTTATGAGGGGCTAAGGGCCCAGCTGTGGATCTCATTTGATGGCCCTTCAGAGCCATGTGTCTCAGCACTTGACCCATTTTTGCCTTAGCAAAAGAGAAATGTTCCTATTAGAAAAGTGAAATTCCATGAACTTGGTTCACTTAAAAGAAAATCTATCTCCATCAAGTGTAAGTGAGGCACCTAGTTATTTAGTAATCAATCACCTGTCTAGTGTCAGGACACTCAACTCAAAACAAATTTGAGGAAGAGACCTGTACTCCTTCTGAAAGACTCAATACTGTAACTTTGATAACCTAGGAGACTTTAGCATAACTACTAACACAATCATCCAAGCAGAAAATAAAGAAGTTATTTGCTTCACTCCTTCTTTTCTCTTCCCCCTTCCCAATTTGTCACCATCAACTCCTCCAATACAGAAGACCCTGAATTATTATCTGGCCCTTGACTTTCTCTCTAGTCCTTCTTCAACTTGTCCACTTGATAAATTACAATCCACCTTTCAAGATAATGTTCAGATGTTTCAGCTCTGTGAGTATTTCTGGATAAGTTGCACATTTGTTTAGTGGACCTTTACTCATTACTGAAATCCCTGTCCAGTCATCTCCTTTGAAAAGCCTTCTCCCACCACCTCCTACCTACACCCAAGATGAGTTCTGGGTTCCCATAATATTTTGTATGTGTCTCTACTATAGCACTATACATGCTGTATTATCATTGTTAATGCATCTCATCTCTCTACTAGACCATGGATCCCCTAAAGGCAGAGACCATATCTTATTTATCTTTGGGTTTTAGTGTCTAGGACAATGCCTGGCACACAACAGGCTGTTAGTAAATTCTATGTAAAGGAGTGAAGAGATACTCTTAAGGACAAGAACCTGAACAAGCAATGCAGTATAATGAAAGGAACCCAGATTGGATCCTGTCAGATCAAGATCCTGTCAATTAGCAACTACCACGTTTCTAAATAACATGACCAATCAACAGCTTCAACACAGTCCTTCACTCCCATCCTCTTGAGAGCACCATCTTTACTTACTTCCTATTAGTTTTCCCCTTTGCCTGATTGAATACTCCTCCTCAATCTTCCTTACTGTTTCTCTCTTATCTCCCCAGCCTCTAATGCTGGCATGTACCCACAGCTCAGAGCTTGAACCTATTCTATCTACATTCTTCAGTGATATCATAGATTTGCTTACAACTTACATGCTGTTCGCTCCCATATTTATTTCTCCATGGTAGACTTCTCCCTTGAACTCACATATCCAACTGCCCATCCAACATTTCTACTTAGATGTCTAAGAGGCATCTCAAATGTCCAAAACCAAACTCCTGATTCCATCTTCCCCATCTCATTAATCAACAACTCTACACTTCTAGTTATACAGGCCAAAAAATCTGGATTTGCCTGTGACTTATTACTTATTCTAGTACCCCATGTTCAATATATCAGAAAACTTGTTGGTTCTATCTTCAAAATATAACTGGAACTCTACAACTTTTAATTCCTTTCACTGCTAAACCCTGGTTTAAGCCATAATCATCTTCCCTCTGGACTATAGCAATAGCCTCCTGATTGCTCTCCCTGCTCCAGTCCTTGCCCCCTTCAGTCTATGTTCTATCCAATATCCAGAGTTCTCCTTGTAAAATAAACCTGGCCATGCCAAGCCTCTGTTCAAAACCCTTCAATGGCTTTCCATCTAAGAGTGAAAGCCAAACTCTTTACAATGGCCTACATAGCCCTACATGATCTGATCCCCCACCATCACCATCTTTCTGACCTCATCTCCTAATTTTCTCTCCACTACTCTCTCTGCCCCAACCACTCCAGCCTCCTGGTTGTTCCTTAAAGTCTGAACTCTGGTCTACATGGCAAATCCTGAGCCCATTCCTATATACTATCACTGACATACGAAAGTTAAAAAAATTGACAGTTTTAACAAAAAAAAAAGAGAGTATCAATACATAATGGTAACGTAGTTAGTGAGGAAATGACTGACTGCCTGTAAATCAAGGCCCATAATTTTGTAGCCCCCACAGATTATCTTTTCAAGAATTCTCTCTGTGAAACCACCACCAAAACAACCCCAAAAAGCATACTAAAACAAGCATGATAAGATCAGTATTTTCTTTATAGCATTAAAGTTGGGATATAAGAATTATAATTGAAATAAAAGAAAGTGGTTTTCCCCTAATATGTGCTCACAACAATATTCACTGGAGGCCATTAAATGTGAGCCCCACCAAGACAAATTTAATGTCAAAAAGCAGATAGGTGGTTGCCTGGGACTGGGGTGAAGGAGATTTACTGCAACTTTTTAGGGTTACACATATTTTTAGGGTACATATTATACATCAAAACTCATTAATGGGTACATTTTTATTGAATGTAAATTATACCTCAATAAAGTTGATTTAAAATAAAGTATGTGTAAAATATATTTAGAAGTTATATAAATAAAACAATAAAAAAATGGGCACTGCCTTAAAGAAAACTGGCTAGCCATATGCAGAAAGCTGAAACTGGATCCCTTGTTGCCTTAAAGAAACTTGAAGAATTAAATGGAAATATATGTGAAAAAATTAGAGAATGCTGTTTTTTTTTCAAAAGTAGATATCAAATGACTCAGTTCATTTAAAGTAGGATTTAATTTACCCCAATATGATTTACACACCACTTTTCTGAAGCCTATTATATCTTGTAAAGGAAGAGGAACATATGAATAGTTCTGCAAAGATTTTGAAATCAGCCAGTGACATCAGGAATTGTCTCCACTCTCAGCCATGGAATATACAACCAGGTTGCTTATTACACTAAGCAGGAGATGAGGAAGGAAAAAAAAAGGACTCTTTCTCTTTCAAAATTTAATGTCTAGTGAACAGGTCTGACAAAATATTGCATACCAAGTCCAAAATAACCCAACTCCACTTTTTTGGCTTCCCCCCACAGTTCTGCAACTCTGCCCATTTGCTAGGTGATTCTCCTCCTCTGGGCTTCCATAGCACTCTTGGCATTCCTCTATCAAGCTAGCTCATTGTTGCACTGTAACTACTTGTTGATTTTCTGTACTCCCTTCCCTACTAGACTGTGGGCTTCTTGTAGATAAGAACCATAATTTAGAAATTCCTGAATTTCTAACACCTAACATGGTGCCTGATACATAGTAGCACATATAAAGATTTGTGATTGAATGAACCTTGTCATACCCGGACCTGTCACTAAAAGGTACCACAATCCTTCCAATTAGACAAGCAAGAAACCTAATCATCACTTAAGAGACACTCATCTATTTATCTGATACTCCACATCTAAGCCATCACCAAGTCTTGTTGATTTTACCTTCTAACTAGCCCTAAAATGCATCTACTTTTCTCTATAGTCACGACTTCCACCCTAGTCCAAGTTACTATCACCTCTAGCCTGGACTAGTGCAAGCATAACTATTCAGGCTTCTCTTCAATTCACTCTCCACACTGAAACTATTTGATGATGTCACACCCACACCCTTCCTTAAAATCACTTTTATGTCTTCCTCTTACTGTTAAGATGAAGAGAAAATCTTGAATGTGGCATAGGCTCTGCACTGTCTGTCCCTTACCTACCCCTCTAGCCTAAGCTTATTCTAGTTTCCTCCTTCCTCACTTCACTCCAGCCAGCTGTAGTTGGCCTTATTTTAGCTCCTGGTATTCACCATGATCCCTCTACAGGGCACGCTTGCACATGCTGACCCTTTTGTCCCAAAAGCCTCTCCTTCCCTGTCTTTCCTAGTTAATGCTCACTTATTCTTTATATCTCTGCTTAAGATTTACTTCCTCTAAGAAGCCTTTCCTGATCTCACTGATTAGGTCAAACTCCCCTAACACATGTTATTTTAGTCCATGCATTTCTTTCCGCCATAGCAATTTCACAATTAAAACTTCATATTTATTTGTGTGATGGTTTAAGGGCTGTTTTCTCCACTAGATTTTAAGCTCTTAAAGACAAGAACTGTGCGTGATTTTCTTTACCACTTCATTCCCAGGGCTTAGCACAACGCTTATCATATAATAGGAGCACAGATATTTTTCAATAGGTTAATGAATACACTAATGAAGAAACAATAGCAGCTGAATAATACTTATTTTTACCTTTAGGGATTTTATTTGTTCATTCAACAAATATTCTTTCATCTCCAACTCTATGTCAAGACCTTACTAAAGTGATAGGAATACAAAAGGGCAAAATAGATATGATTCCTGTCCTGATGGAATATACAGAGTGGTTTAATGAAAGGGTTATTCTCTTAATAATTTCATTTGTAAAAATATATTTTCCATAACTTGACTAAGGTACTATCTTTATTCAGTAGGTTGTTTGAACTTTCTGGCTGGCAATGTGTTAATAGAAGTTGTTTTTTTTTAAAAAAAAAAAAAGGCTGTTTTGTTCTATCGTTGTCTTACTCTGTCTTAAGTTTTTTCTGCTCTTCAGCTGATTCTCATTTTTTTTTGCAGGCTACAAAGTAGATTAATGGTGATAGTAGTAGTATAAAGCATCTTCGTTTTTTTTTTTTGAGGCTGCAAAGTAGATTAATGGTGGTAGTAGTAGCAGTAGTTCTAATAGTACTAGTAGTAGGAACAGTAAATAATAGTCATAATGACAATAGCAAAGTGGAAATAGCTATCATCTACTCTGTCATCTCAAATTCTCCCAACAGCTCTGTAAGCAAAGATATACAAACAGATGAGGAAGTAGAGGCTCAAAGGGGTTCAATAATCTCCCCAAGGTCATCCAGGGAGTAAATGGTAAGAAAAGAATTTGAAACCATGTCTTTCTGACTTTAAAGCCTGTGCCCTTTTCATTCCATCGTATTTCCTTTCAAGCAAGGGAGACTGCTGGAGTTATTTTCTCAGTTCTGCTTCCTGGTATCTCCCTACTAATAAACTTTAATATTCATAAACTAGTTTGTGGGGTAATATTGTAATGCATACAATCATTAAGGAAGAGTGCATGTTTTGAGGATTAAAACATCTTTGAATTAGAAAACTGATTTATGAACCAACCAAAAAGGAATACATATGGAGTGTGCCAAGGTTAGTTGGAAAATTGTCCTCCTTTGACATATATTCTAAGAGTTATTGAAGAACATAAGCTAATGGCTTCTGGAAAATGTCAGAAATCCTATATACTTTCACAGTTTTGCCTGAGTGACTTTTATAAACCAGATTAGCCGAACTCTCTGAAGGCTTTACATTAATCTGACTTAAATATTTCAATTAAAATGGAACATTGATTAAATTTGGCATAAAAAAGCCTCCTAGGCAAGGCTCAGGACTAAGTCAGAAAGACACTGTGGAGTATTAGAAAATGGCAGAAAGCACCATTGTATTGGAGAAAGTATCAACTTAGTTATTGCCAAGCTGTGTCTTTGGGGGCACATAAATTAATCTCTCCAGGCTTCTGCTACCTCATCTACAGAATGAGGGGAATCAGACTGTATGCTATTCAAAGTCCCTTCTAGTTCTAATCCACATTTTAAGCTACTTATAGTTTGAAAATATTACCGGCTAAATCAAAAGTCTGTGTAGCTAGAATTCCCAGCAAGTAGAAATTAATTAATTAATTTAAAAAGACATCTCCAATCATTAGAGATTATTTGGTTAATAGGACAGGATAAACTTATGCTTTCTCTTGCAGGGGCTCCAAAAAAAGACATTGGCTATTTCTCAAGTATCTTTCTTCCTAGACTTTTCCACCTCACAAACCTATACAGGCCAGTTGGTGTGATTACATTTAACTGCATGCTCCCAACAACCAGTGAAGCAGCAACTAGCATAGTGCCTTGGCAGAGAAAAGATACTCAGAAGATCTTCATTGAGTTGAGTTAAAATGAGAAAATAGGAGAAAGAATGTTATGTGAATCAGCACCAGAGAAGGTAAGTCTCTGAGTTTGCACAGGTGCAAGGAGCAGGTGTTACTCACAGCTGTTAGGGCATTCAGCTTGGAAACAGGCACCTGATGTCCAAAAACTCGAACTTCTTTATCAGTGAGGAAAAATCATAGCTCTTTTGTGGCACATATACCTAAATAGGCTAAGTATATGAATTATTCTTCCTGACATTCAAGGCCCTCCAGTAATTAGACCTACTTTCTCTATCTAACGTTATCTCTTGATATTCTCCAATGACACCCCTGGCTTCACTCAGTCATTAAACTTAAGAAATGCATGAATCTTAAGTTTCAGAATCAGAGAGTGGCCTTCAAATCCCAACTCAGTTCCTCATTAGCTGTGTGACCCGGGCAAGTTACTTAACCTTGCTGAGTCTTGATTTCCTCACCAGTAAGATAATAATACATATTTCATAGGGATTTTGAGAAGTCGTCATTGCATAAGATAAAGAAAATTATAATAATATTAGCTATCATTTATTGAGAGCCAACTATGTACCAGGCTTTATTCTCCCTTCATTGTACCACACATAGGGAGTTGCCCTCCTGTTGGTGGTAGACCTCCAACTAAGAATTCAGTATGGTATACAGAGGGTTTGAAGCCAGTTGCTAGTCCAGGCAGGCAGTTAACAAGTGATGGGTATCCCAACAGCAGGCTGTGCATGTGCACCAGACACTTACAGACAGGCTTTTATTCAATAGCAAGGAAATCTAGCAGCAAATGTGCATATCTCAATATTTCTTTCTGTTCCTTGGGTTGTAAGAGACTTTGGAAATTGGAAGAATCCAAAAGGAAATGTAGAGTCACTTTTCCTAATGTGTGGAAATGGAATGGGGAAAAGACCCCCCAAAACTTGCTTTGTTGCCTTGGGCAAGTTGTGTAACTTCTCAAGTTTGAGTTCCTTTATCTATAAATTGGGGCCTGTACTATTCAGTACTGTGGTAAAGATTAGCAATAATGTGTGTAAAATGATTAATATGGCACCCAGCACATATCATAAATAGTGACTGTATTTAGTGTGGCATTAGTTATATTCTTCTAGCTCTAAGGATTCAAATATCAGCTAAATACAAGATATCATCCCCATATAGCAGAAAAAATATAGGTACAATTATCATGCTTAATATTTAACAATTTGATGAGGTTTCAAAAAGTCATGACAAGTAGCTTTCTTATACTGTCACGATTCTGGAGAAAATATGTAACATAGGGCCTAGGAGCTGCAGTTTGCATTGATCTCCTATAGTAATCATCAATTGCCCCACACAATTTAGTACCTTATTGCAGCTCATCCTATATACCATACAGACAGCTCCAAATTTTATATATCTAGTCCAAACTTTTCCCTGAATGCCAGATTCATATATTTAACTCTCTACTCTACATCCTCTCTAGAGTATATAATAAGTATTTCTAAAACATGGCCAAAACAGAACTTTTGTAACCCCTCACAAAATCTGACCTCCCTCAGTCTTCCTCATTTCAGGAAATAGCACTACTGTCTACCCTATTAGTAAAACCAAAAACCCAGGAATCATCATGAGGAAGTATAGTCATTCTATCTCTATAATATCTCTTAAATCTGTCTACTTTTTACTACCTCTATTACTACCCTTCTGACCCAAGCCACCATCATCTTTCTTTTATAGCTGACACATGCTGTTCCCTCTAAAATATTTTTCACCCGCTCTTCATCTAGATGCCTTTTTCTTAACCATCAGGGTCCAGCCTCAATTTTATTTTGTTCAAGTAGGCCATCCCCAATCTCAATTAGTCTTTGTTATTTTCCTTATAATGATATATTACAATATATAATTATACATGTATCCATATGTTTATTCACTTAATCTCTGTCTATTCTCCCCCCTCTCATTATACTTCAAGCTCACTCAGGACAGACATCATACCTTTTTTAGTTTATCTATTTACCCAGAACAATGAGTATTTGATGAATGTTAAAAGAATATCAAATGTATTACATGTGGAGTGAGGGTGAATAACGGTTTCCACTTCATTAGATATTTTTTCACTTGTCCCAAAATGTCCTTTTTACCTTTCACCTCATATGCTCGCCAGGAGGTAAATTAAATAGCATCATGAAGATAATTTTACTAGCATAAAATGTAAGGATAACAATATCAAAAAAATGTTGATTTTAAGAGCAAGGGGGATTGGGTAATTAAACTATGATTTAAAATGCCTTTTATCATAAAAAATTACAGCACAATTATTTTTCATTCAACTATTATGCTACAGTTTATGGTGAGACTATGATGTCTTGACCATCAACATTAAGCAAATAACTAGGGTACTGACCCAGTAGCTTCAAATATCATTATTACTGCCCTTCTATCTAATTTTCCCAGAATATAGCTAGAGAGAGTTATCAGACACTGTAAGATGAGCTCCAATGCAAAGGACTCAAAACACACAAAATATGTAAATTCATTCATTCAACAAACATACTAAGTGACTACTATATGACAGACACAGAAGTGGTTATTCCTCCAGGCCAGTCAGAGAGGATCAAGGCAATGTACCCCAGAAAGGAACCAATCTTCTTTCCCTGCAGACCCATGCCCATGAGACTCATCACGTAGGCCTCTGCATCTGGTGGTTGCCAGTTGCTCTTCAGGATCCCCACTGGAGCCCAGTGACAAATCATGGAGACATTTCTAACTATATAAAGTACTTCCAGTACCAAGAAATGATTTACGGACTTGAACTGATTAATTATTTTCCTATTTGATGCCAAAGGAGGCCATTTAACTGCCTTTATAAACCACCAGGGATTAATCATAATGACATAAGGAAATGCTAGACAGGAAAAGTCCAGTTTCCTCAACATGCTTGTCCTCCGGACTCATTTCCACCTCAGCTTTGTCTTAGCAGCTTTTGCTCTTGGCTCATACATCCCTTAAAATTCTTGCTGGCTGCAAAAACTCATTTATACAGACAACAATACTTGCCCTGACCACCTTAATTGACAAATTATTCCACATGATTGCATCTCCTTGAATAAAATATTTCTGCCTGAAATATTAATACCTATTTATATGACTCTTTGCTTTTTAATAGCCCCCTAGTTAACTTTCTATTTTTTTTCCATTCAAGCTCTGTGAATGAAGCACCCTATTAACAAGAGCAATTTGTCTTAGACCATTTGTCAGACTGCTTTCTTGTCATGAAATGGCCATGAACTCACCTTTGAAAGCTTTCCTGTAATAATAATGATGATGATAATAATACTAATTATAATATAGTCATGAATTGCTTAACAATGGGAATACATTTTGAGAAATGTGTCATTAGGTGATTTCATCATGGTATAAATGTCATAGATTGTCCTTACCAAACCTAGATGGTATAGCCTCCTACACACTTAGGCTATACGATATAGCCTATTGCTCCTAGGCTACAAACCTGTACAGCATGTTAGTGTACTGAATACTACAGACAATTGTAACACAATGGTAAGGATTTGTGTATCTAAATATAACTAAACATAGAAAAAGTACACTAAAAATACAGTATTATAATTTTATGGGACCACCGTTTTATATACAGTCCATCATTGACAAAAATATCATTATGCATGCATGACTGCAATTAATATGATGTATTAAGTACCTACTATTTCTCAATCATCATACTAAGTATTTTTTTATGATTATACTTTAAGTTCTGGGGTACATGTGCAGAACGTGCAGTTTTGTTACATAGGTATACACCTGGTATGGTGGTTTGCCACACCCATCAACCCGTTACCTACATTAGGTATTTCTCCTAATGCTATCCCTCCCCTAGCCCCCTACTCCCCAAAAGGCCCTGGTGTGTGATGTTCCCCTCCCTGTGTCCATGTGTTCTCATTGTTCAACTCCCACTTATGAGTGAGAACATGCGGTGTTTGGTTTTCTATTCTTGTGATAATTTGCTGAGAATGATGGTTTCCAGCTTCATCCATGTCCCTGCAAAGGACATGAACTCATCCTTTTTTATGGCTGCATAGTATTCCATGGTGTACATGTGCCACATTTTCTTTATCCAGTCTATCATTGCTGGACATTTGGGTTAGTTCCAAGTATTTGCTATTGTGAAGAGTGCTGCAATAAACATGGGTGCATGTGCCTTTATAGTAGAATGATTTATAATCCTTTGGGTATATACCCAGTAATGGGATGGCTGGGTCAAATGGTATTTCTAGTTCTAGATCCTTGCAGAATCACCACACTGTCTTCCACAATGGTTGAACTAATTTACACTCCCACCAAGAGTGTAAAAGCATTCCTATTTCTCTGCATCCTCTCCAGCATCTGTTGTTTCCAGACTTTTTAATGATCACCATTCTAACTGGTGTGAGATGGTATCTCATTGTGGTTTTGATTTGCATTTCTCTAATGACCAGTGACGATGAACATTTCTTCATATGTCTGTTGGCTGCATAAGTGTCTTCTTTTGAGAAGTGTCTGTTCATATCCTTTGCCAACTTTTTGATGCGTTTTTTTTTTCTTGTAAATTTGTTTAAGTTATTTGTAGATTCTGGATATTAGCCCTTTGTCAGATGGATAGATTGCAAAAATTTTCTCCCATTCCGTAGGTTGCCTGTTCACTCTGATGATATCTTCTTTTGCTGTGCAGAAGCTCTTTAGTTTAATTAGATTCCATTTGTCTATTTTGGCTTTTGTTGCAATTGCTTTTGGTGTTTTAGACATGAAGTCTTTGCCCATGTCTATGTCCTGAATGGTATTGCCCATGTTTGCTTCTAGGACTTTTATGGTCCTAGGTCTTACATTTAAGTCTTTGATCCATCTTGAGTTGATTTTTGTATAAGGTGTAAGGAAGGAGTCCAGTTTCAGTTTTCTGCATGTGGCTAGGCAGTTTTCCCAACACCATTTATTAAATAGGGAATCTTTTCCCCATTGCTTGTTTGCATCAGGTTTGTCAATGATCAGATGATTGTAGATGTGTGGTGTTATTTCTGAGGCCACCGTTCTGTTCCATTGGTCTATATATCTGTTTTGGCACCAGTACCATGCTGTTTTTGTTACTGTAGCCTTGTAGTAGAGTTTGAAGTCAGGTAGCATGATGCCTCCAGCTTTGTTCTTCTCGCCCAGGATTGTCTTGGCTATGCAGGCTCTTTTTTGATTCCATATGAAGTTTAAATTCGTTTTTTTCCAATTCCTTGAAGAAAGTCAGTGGTAGCTTGATGGGAATAGCCTTGAATCTATAAATTACTTCGGGCAGTATGGCCGTTTTCATGATATTGATTCTTCCTATCCATGAACATGGCAAAAGACAAGAAATAACTAAGATGGGTCAGGCGTGGTGGCTCACGCCTGTAATCCCAGTACTTTGGGAGGCCAAGGCGGGAGGATCAGGAGGTCAAGAGATCGAGACCATCCTGGTCAACATGGTGAAACCCCGTCTTTACTAAAAATACAAAAATTAGCTGGGCATGGTGGTGCACGCCTGTAGTCCCAGCCACTCGGGAGGCTGAGGCAGGAGAGTTTTTTGAACCCAGGAGGCGGAGGTTGCAGTGAGCCGAGATCGCACCACTGCACTCCAGCCTGGTGACAGAGTGACACTCCATCTCAAACAAAACAAAACAAACAAAAAATAATAAAAAAATTGTTCCAGTCAAACCATATCATAGTAATGTGTGCAGCAGATAATTTTATAAGCATTTACTAGTGGGAGGGGCTCAGGCTTTGGAAAAACAACCACCTGAGGCTTTATTCCACCATTATCATTTAGTTGCTGTAGAACATTGAGAAAAAAATTACTTAAATTCCCCAAATTTCAATTTCCACATCTATAAAGCAGGGCTAAAATGACATACCTTACAGGATTCTGAGCTGATCAAATGAGATGATATTTATGAAACACAGAGCCTAGCTCCTAGTTCCATAATTTTATGTTGTATCTAAATAGTAAGGCAAAGCTTTGTATAGGGAGCAGCAGATCTTGAAGAGCCCTAATGTAATTGGTGCTACAAGATCTACACAAAGAAGATCTCTCATAAATTATTACTATAAATTAGTATCAGGCAATGTGGTGAAAACTTTTGCAAAATTATTGAGGGAATTCAGGAGAAAAAATAGGCGATTATAAGATGAGGTTAGTCTGTGATGGCTTCACGAGGAAATTACGGAAATGTAAAACATGTAGTAGCAAAGAGGAGTGGAAAAAGCATGAAGCAGGCAGGCAAGCAGGAAGGAATAGAACTAGTGACATGTATTGAGCAGGACCCATTCAGGTAATTTGTAACAGGGTGCTTTAAGAGTAATGTTTTGAAATAAACGTGGATTCAAATCCTAGCTCCATCACTTACTATGGTGTGTGATCATAACAAGTAACTTAGCTTCTCTGACTGTTCATTTCTTCCCTTATAAAATATAGGAAATAATCACCAGCCTTTTGAGGTTGTTAGAAGCTTTGACTGATTATAAAGTATAATCCTTGACCTAATAAATGATAGTTCTCTGAGCATCTGCTCTACTCTATTGGATCTAGTTCATGGCTGGTCTCCCTCTGTACCAAGCTCCTAGTTTTCATTCCTATGGAAGGGTGCCTTGATAGAATATTCTCAGCTTGCTCAAACCACTGCTTTCAGGCTGGGAGAGAACAAGGTAACTGAGACTCCCAAGAATATACATAATGGACCTAGGAAAATCTGCTCCCATGGATCTCAGGAAACTACATAGCTAGGAGTCACAGTGTAACCCCTTCCTAAGAATCCCTTCCCCCAGCACTAACTTGGTGTCAGAGAAGGCAGCCAAGGAGTCAATGGTCACCTTAGGTGATGGACGAGAGCCATTGGAGTAGAACTGGCCTGGATTG